>NC_041389.1:492615223-492646742 GCF_002162155.2 Triticum dicoccoides
GCCTAAGTATTTAAAAATCCTACTGAGTGGAGAGCAAACCTCCCACTCGGGGGCTTAGCTGCAGTCCAGTACTCGCCTAAGTGTTTAAAATTCCTACCGAGTGGAGAGCAAACCTCCCACTCGGAGGCTTAGCTGCAGTCCAGTACTCGCCTAAGTATTTAAAAATCCTACCGAATGGAGAGCAACCCTCCCACCCGGGGGCTTAGCTGCAGTCCAGTACTCGCCTAAGTATTTGAAAATCCTACCGAGTGGAGAGCAAACCTCCCACTAGGAGGCTTAGCTGCAGTCCAAAGTACTCGCCTAAGTATGAAATCCATTCCGATCCGCAAGGATGACGAGGTGTAGGTCGACTGCTACCTTCTCCTTCGGAGCTGCGCCACAAATACAACGTGCGCTCTGCAAGGACGACGAGGTGCAGGTCGACTTCTACTTTCTCCTTCAGAACTACGCCACAAATACAATGTGCACTCTGCAAGGACGACGAGGTGCGGGTCGACTGCTACCTTCTCCTTCGGAGTTATGCCACAAATACAATGTGCGCTCTGCAAGGACGACGAGGTGCAGGTCGACTGCTACCTTCTCCTTCGGAGCTACGCCACAAATACAATGTGCGCTCTGCAAGGATGACGAGGTGCAGGTCGACTGCTACCTTCTCCTTCGGAGCTACGCCACAAATACAATGTGCACTCTGCGAGGACGACGAGGTGCAGGTCGACTGCTGCCTTCTCCTTAAGAGCTACGCCACAAATACAACATGCGCTCCGTCCCCGATCCGCAAGGACGCAGGTCAACTGCAATTTGTGCTCCATCCCTACCTGCAAGAGCAATGAAGTGCCGGTCGACTGGATTCTCGACCTCAGGGCTGCGTCTCAAGCACTAAAGTATATTCTGAGTGAAGAACAAAGTTCGCTCGAAGGAAAATGCAAGCATATTCAATGATAAGCCAAGTTCGGATAACGTCCTACGGATTCAGAAGTGCTCAGGTGTCAAGCCTGTAAAAGTTTATCGGTTACAGAACCACTCAGCATTCCGAGGCAAATTTAAGGTGAAGCATAGAAGTTTTTCTTACTCCTCGGGTGGAGGACTGGAAGGTGCGACAAACTGGTCCAGGTCGATTCCATCAGCAATCCGAGTGGCAACAACAATGAAGGTCTCCATGAAAGATTGGAAGTCATGCTTCTTGGTATTGGCCACTTTGAGGGACGCCAGCTTGTCCTCTCGCGCATCCTTGCAATGAACACGGACCAGGGATAGAGCAACATCAACACCAGACCTGGCAGAAGACTTCTTCCATTCTTGCACTCGACCTGGAACTTCATTCAGTCGAGTCATTAGAGACTCGAGGTCATTTTGAAGCATCTCTCCCGGCCAGAGTGTCATGTCGATTCGCGACGCCGCAACCTTCAGTCGAGCAAGGTAGTCAACCACACCAGCAACACGAGACTCCAGTCGGAGCACGTTCATAGCAGCTTCATCCTTCACAAGAGAGTTAATGGGGTCCAAGCCTGTCTCCACATGACTGGTCTCCTCCTCGAAGTTTTGGCATAATTCTGTAAACACAACTCAAAGATAAACCAGCAGTTCTACGATAAGTCGATGATTACAAATCAGTCGGGTAGGAGAGATTAGCCTCAAGCATGATGAATAACTTCTTGGCGAGCCCTCCCAGATAAGCCTCCAGATCATTCTTCTTCCCCACCAGTTCACCAGCCTTGTCATTCAGAGCTATCTTATCATTCTTCAGACGGCTGACTTCCATGTTGGCCACGTCGAGAGAAGCTTTCAGATTGGCGTTCTCCTCTTCAAGTTTACCGACTGAAGCCAGTTTTTCTTCCGCAAGCTTCATTTTGTCCAAAGCCGCCTTCTGCGCCTCGGCAAGGTCATGGTCCTTCTTTTTCAGAGCCTCCTTCATTTTATCTACAAAATGACAATGAGATCAGAATCAGGAATGAGCAGAAAGATAAAGACAGTTGTCAAGTTCTCACCAATCATACCTTTTGCCTCGTCCTTCGCCTTCTGAAAGTTCTCCTGAACAAGCTTCAAGTCAAGGTCGAGCTGGAAATGTTTGTTTTCCAACTCAGTATAGCGAGCCACAAGCTCACAAGACTTATGCGAAGAGTCAGTCGACAGACATCAAAGAGAGGTTGCTTCCGAGTGACTAATAGAAAAACCACAACATTTCTAAGACTACAGTTGAATCAAAATATTCAACAGTAGTCTCGGGGACTACACCCAGTGGGTGCACTCAGCATGCCCCCACTGGTTCTACCGACTTGGTCCGATCAGTCGGCCGAAAAGAGACAAAGAGGTTATGATCCTAAAACTATAGCTCTATAGCTAACTACCAGGAGTCAGCCTTGGTCTCATCATGATCTACCAAAAAAAAAACAGGTTCTTCAGACTACAGTCGACTGCCAGCAGTCCACCATAGTCTCGGGGAGTACACCCAGTGCGTGCACTCAGCATGCCCCCACCGGTTCCAAGATTCCATTCAACATGGTCCGACCAGACTGAGTGAAGAAGTTAGAGTGAATAAATTTAAAATACGAAGACTACAGTCGACTGCCAGCAGTCCACCATAGTCTCGGGGACTACACCCAGTGGGTGCACTCAGCGTGCCCCCACCAATCCAAAAATTCAATCAACACACCCAGTGGGTGTACAGATACAAAGATCTTCGGAAAGAAAGTCTTCAGATAGCATATCCTAATAGAACAAGCGGTGACCAAATAACCTGGAAGTTGCTCTGAAGGGTTGAGCTAGCATCATAGGCCGCTTGGCTGGCTTCCCGGATCGCCTTCACCTGCTCCATCATGATCCCCGCCTGGCGTATAGCCTCCTTAGCAGCACCCGCTTGGTCCTCTGGGACATGGTGTGTGGCGAAAAGGGAGGGCGAGTCAACAGTCGACGACGAAGGCCGGGCACTCATCAGCGGCACAGTGAAGGACACGGAATTCCGAGTGATGTTGCCACCCTCTTGAACCAACATCTCAGGCACTGATGCAGTCTGAGTAGTCTTGCCAGCCGACACCTTTCTATTCCTCCTTGACCTCAGTGGCACCTCGTCGTCATCATCAGGGAGATCAATGACATGAGGAGGAACTACAGGAAAAATCCAAAGTTGAAATCGAAAATCCAATCGACCAAAAGCGAAACTACAGAGAGCATACCAAGCTTCGAGGTGGCAGCGTCTTCCATTTCCTGGTCTTCATTCTTAGCGGAGGTCTCGGAGGTAGCAGCACTGCAGATTTTAGAAACCAGTCGGTTAATCAATGAGTCAACCAAGAGTTTGTCCGTGCTAAATGAGAAGACACAAGTTCTGCTGTTACCCGGAAATGGTGGGAATGGCCATTCTCATCTTGGCAAGGCCTTCGGCAGCTTTGATGGCGCAGGTCGTGGATGCTTCGGCGCTTTTTCAGTCGGCGCCGGAGAAGCCGCCCGAGGGTGCTTTGACGATTGCCCAATGGGCACAGTCGCTTTGCCGCGCTCGCTCGCGGGGTCATGGGTGAGATTGGATCGCCTTTCCTTGCGAGGAGGATCGACTTCCTCCTCCTCCTCTTCGCTGGAGCCGTCGTCATCCTCTTCCCCCTCACCATCAGATTGCCACTCCTCCTCACTTTCACCTCCGCTCGCCTCTCCCTCCTCGGCCTATTCTTGCGCCCCGTTGGGCATCGAGTACATCTCACTCGTGGCCTAGAAGACAACAAACAAGACGAAAGTCAGTCGACTGATTTTAAGCGAACAAAATGAAGAAAGCAGGATCACAGTCAGAGATGCAGAATTGGACCTTGTCTACTTCGTATGATTGGTCGAGTGGAGAATCCTCCTAGCTCCTCGGGGGTTGTCTTTGTTCCCTGTGATGCCCGCCAGCCACCTCTCTAGCGTGGCATCATCTATCTCCTCCAGGTGGATCCGAGTGGTGTCCTCAGTGCCAGAATACAACCACATCGGATGGTCTCGAGCTTGAAGCGGCTAGATGCGTCATCGGAGGAAGACCTCCAAGAGGTCCATGCCGGTCACCCCATCACGGATAAGCTGGACAACACGCTCAACCAACACCTTAACCTGCGCCTTCTCTTCCAGGATCACCTTCAAGGAGGAAGGCTTCCTCACTTGTTCCGTGGAAAAAGGAGGGAGTCCGGTTGACTGCCCTGGCGTCGGCTGGTCTTTGCAGTAGAACCAGGTCGACTGCCATCCATGGATTGAGTCGGTTAGGATCATGGCCGGAAAAGAGCTTTTTCCCCTCATTTAAACCCCAAAACCCCCACACATCTGAATCACTTGTGTTCTCTCGTCACTCGGATTGGCCTTTTTCACCGTCTGGGAGCGACAAGTGAAGATGTGCTTGAAAAGACCCCAATGAGGCCGACAACCCAAGAAATTCTCGCACAAAGACAGGAAAGTAGTGAGGTACACAATGGTGTTGGGTGTGAAGTGGTGGAGTTGCACCCCAAAGAAATTCAGAAATCCCCGAAAGAAAGGGTGAGGCGGCAAAGAAAACCCACGGTCGACATGGGTGGCCAATAGAACACACTCACCCTCCTGAGGCTGCAGCTCAGACTCCTTCCCTGGGAGCCACGCCGATCCATGGGGGATCAGTCCTCCATCAGCCAGGTCGTCAAGATCTGCTTGACGAATCGTCGAGCGGATCCAGTCGCCCTGGATCCAGCCCTGCGGCAGGCCGGCCCTCGATGAAGATCCGCCTCGACTGGTTGACCTTCCCTTCGCCTTCGCCGTCGCTTTCTTCGCCCGCTCCAGGGCTGCCGTCTTCTCTTTCACCATCGTTGCCGGCGAGATGCGCATGGGACAGCTGCACTGAGACGGAAGCGGACGCGGCGGATAAGTCTGGAGAAGAGAGGAGGAAATGAGAACGCACTGTTCAAAAACCCCCGTCCGGCGCCTTATATGAGGTTACTTCCGAGTGACTGACTTGTAGGCCCGGTCGATCCTGTCAAATCCCGCAACAGTCGCGCGCGTGATACGTGGCGAAAAAGGTGGCGCGGAGATCGAGGCGTCTCCGCCCTATCCCGTCCGATTACTGCGGCCTCCTCCGCCCCGCGCGCTTCCCAAAATTCGAATCCCACAAAATCCACGAGCAGCAGAACAACTTGTCAGACGGGGGATCTCCTCCACACCGTCACTCGGAACTTTTCAAGTAAAGAAATTCACTCGACTGAAACCAAGAATGGATCAAGGCGACCGAAAAAGAAGTTGGTGTCGTTACCTAAGTTCGTGGATCCAGAGCTAGATGCACTCATAGCACGAAAAAAGGATCAGAAGAGTTCTCAACTCCTTCCCCAGTCAAACCTCGATCCATTCGGGGGCTAATGATGAAGCTATGTACCTAGGGTAGGGTCATGGACCTGTCCAAACTACCCTACCCAAGGACATCTCTAGAAGAAACCACCTGTCAATCGACTCAGAAGTGTTCCACTAGACAGACTCGAAGACACTCGACCACGAAGCCAACCACTCAACCATGAAGCCAACCACTCGATGGCCGGGAGATCTAAAGCCACTCTGCATGCAAACGGTCGGACATTGAGTAGCTTTTATGGTCATCATAGCACTTTATTTGTGGCGTTATCAGTAACGCCATATCTTAATGTACCTTAAACCCTACATAACTAAGGGCCGGAGGGGTTTGGCGAACTCTATATAAGCCACCCCCTCCTCAGTGTAAAGGGTTCGCACCCCTGTAACTCATACGCATATAATCCAGTCGACCGCCTCCGGGCTACGAGATGTAGGGCTGTTACTTCCTCCGAGAAGGGCCTGAACTCGTAAATCCCTTGCGTATACAACTACTCCATAGCTAGGATCTTGCATCTCCATACCTACCCCCCTACACTACTGTCAGACTTAGAACCATGACAGTTCCCCCAGCGGAATCGCTCTGCCGGAGGGCAAAAGTGCTCCTGCCCAAGTTCCGCCTCGAGGCGGCGGCGCTTCGTCCCGAAAGTCCTCCTCTCATTTTTCTAGGTCAAAATGACTTATATACCAGAAGATGGGCACCGGAGGTGGGCCGAGGAGGGCAACACCCACCAGGGCGCGCCTGGGCCTCCTGGCACGTCTAGGTGGGTTGTGCCCACCTGGTGGCCCCCGACTGGTACTTATTTGCTCCAATAATTCTTAAATATTCCATAAAAAATCCTCGGGAAGTTTCAACTCATTTGGAGTTCTGCAGAATAGGTAGCTTGATGTAGCTTTTTTGAGTCCAGATTTCCAGCTGTCAGAATTCTCCCCCTTGGTGCATACCTTGCATATTATGAGAGAAAAGGCATTAGAATTACTCCAAAAAGCATTATTATACAATAAAACATCATAAAAAACAGTAGGAAAACATGATGCAAAATGGACGTATCAACTGGGTGATCATAAATGTCCTTTACATGCATCTCAGAAAGTGTTTGCTGGGTTGCATGGATCAAGACTGGGATTTGTCGCTCCGCGTGACAGAGAGATATCTTTGGGCCCTCTCTATAATACAACATAACAAGAAGCTTGCAATAATGTGACTAATGAGTTTAGTCAAGGGGATCTTTTATTACAGAATGAGTAAAGAGACTTGCTAGTAACGAGATTGAACTAGGTATGGAGATACCGACGATCGAATCTCGGCCTAGTAACATATCGCGGGACAAAGGGAATTATATATGGGATTAACTGAATCCTCGACATCATGGTTCAATCGATAAAGATCTTCGTTGAATATGTGGGAGTTAGTATGGGCATCCAGGTCCTGCTATTGATTATTGATCAGAGAGGAGTCTCCGTCATGTCTACATGTTCTCGAACCCGTAGTGTCACAGACTTGACGTTCGGTAACACTAGGGTAGTATTGGGATATTAATAGTGGTGAGATTGAATGTTGTTCGAAGCCTCAAATTAGATCCAGGATATCACAAGGAGCTCCAGAATGGTCTGAAGGTAAATATTTATATATGGGAAGTGGTTTTCAGGGTTCCAGAAAAGTTCAAGAATTTTTGGTAGAATACCGGGAAGGTTCTAGAAGGTTCTACGGATTCCACCATGGGGCCCAATAACCTGGGAAGGGCCCACATAGACCGAGGAGTGGGGATACAACCCACATGGTTGGCCGCACCAGCCCCCAAGGCCCATGCCATTTAAATCTAGAGGTAAGGTCTTACCTCTAAATTTAGAGGGTTAAATCTAGAGATAAGATGTTATCTCTAAATTTAAAGGGATTTCCCCTTGTAGCAGGCCCTAGGAGAGTCTTGTCCGCCCCTACCTTCCCCTAGCCTATATAAAGAGAGGGGAGGCGCATGGGAAGGGTTACCCTTCCACCCTTGGCTGCTGTCTTTCCCAACTCCTACCATCTCCTTGCACAGACGCTAGGCGAAGCCTTGCTGCAGTTCCGCTGCCAGCACCAACACCACCCCGTCGTACTGGCCTAGATCCCATATACCTATCACCCTCCCTTCATGGACCAAGAAGGCGAAGACATCACCGAGCCGTACATGTGCACATCTTGGAGGTGCCATTCGTTCGGTGCTCAGATCGGATTGGGTCGCGAAGGAGTATGACTATGCCAATCACGATCTCTAGATCGTTAACGCTTTCGGTCTACAATGGTATGTAGACACACTCCCCTCTCATTTCTAGCATCTCCATAGATAGATCTTTAGGTGTTTATATGATTTTTTTGTTCTCCATGCAACGTTCCCCATCAGTAAGTACTTCACCACTGTGCCAGGCTTGTCCTTCTGGTGAAAATAAGAGAGTAACTGTGCAAAATTAAGAGGGGGAGTTTGTTATAAGTGATTATAAGGTGTAAGGTATAACTTGCTTTTGTTCATTCTATGGAACTACTTTTGGACAATGTATATTGCTAGTATAAAATCTAACTCATTGTTTTATACAAGTATACATGTAGATGTAACCATTCAGATCTCTCTTAGCTTCGCGCTTCACCAACTCCGAGTTGCTGGGGAACGTAGCATGCAATTTCAAAAAAAAAAATCCTACGCTCACGCAAGAAATATCTTGGAGATGCATAGCAATGAGAGGGGGAGATGTGTCTATGTACCCTCGTAGACCAAAAGCGGAAGCGTTTGACAACACGGTTGATGTAGTCAAACTTCTTCTAGCTCCGACCGATCAAGTACCAAACGTACGGCACCTCAGAGTTCTACACACATTCAGCTCGATGACGTTCCTCGCCCTCTTGATCCAGCAAGGTGTCGTGGAAGTAGGTAAGTTTCGTTAGCACGACCGCGTGGTGACAGTAAAGGTGAAGTGATCCGCGGAGGGCTTCGCCTAAGCACCGCGACAATATGACCGAGGGTGTAAACTGTGGAGGGAGGCACCGCACACGGCTAACAGTTGATGTTGTGTGTTCTAGGCGCCCCCTACCCACGTATATATAGGTGGGAGGGGGAGGGGAGCAGCAAGGTGCACCCCAAGTAGGAGGAATCCTACTTGGGGTTCTCCCCAATTCGGCCTCCCCCCTTCCATATTTGCCGGAGGGAGAAAAGTGAAGAGGAAGGAGAGAAGGAGGGGGGGGGCGAACCCTCTCTTTCCCTTCTCCCACTCGGCCTCCTTCCTTGGGGGGGGGGGGCGCCACCCCTTGTGGTCTGGTGTGCTCCCCTCTTATGGCCCATATGGCCCATATCTTTCCCCCGGGGGTTCCGGTAACCCCTCTGGTACTCCGATATGTACCCGGTACACATCGAAGCACTTCCGGTCTCCGAATACTATCATCCTATATATCAATTTTTACCTATCGACCCTTTTGAGACTCCTTGTCATGTTCGTGATCTCATCCGGGACTCTGAACAACATTCGTTCACCAAATCACATAACTCATATAATACAATATCGTCATCGAACGTTAAGCGTGCGGACCCTACGGGTTCGAGAACTATGTAGACATGACCGAGACACCTCTCCAGTCAATAACCAATAGCGGTATGATACGTCTCCAACGTATCTATAATTTTTGATTGTTCCATGCTATTATATTACCCCTTTTGGATGTTTATGGGCTTTATTTTACACATTTATATCATTTTTGGGACTAACCTACTAACCGGAGGCCCATCCCGTATTGTTTTTTTGCCTATTTCAGTATTTCGAAGAAAAGGAATATCAAACAAAGTCCAAACGAAATGAAACCTTCGAGAGCGTGATTTTTGGAACGAATGTGATCCAGAGGACTTGGAGTGCAAGCCAAGAAGCAACCAAGGCGGCCACGAGATAGGAGGGCGCGCCCACCCCCTCTAGGCGCGCCCCCTGTCTTGTGGGCCCCTCGGGCGGCCACCGACGTACTTCTTCTTCCTATATAAGCCTAAGTACCCCGAAAACATCCAGGGAGCCAAAGAAACACAATTTCCACCACCGTAACCTTCTATATCCGCGAGATCCCATCTTGGAGCCTTCGTCGGCGCTCTGTCGGAGGGGGAATCGACCACGAAGGGCTTCTACATCAACACCATAGCCCCTCCGATGAGTTGTGAGTAGTTTACCACAGACCTTCGGGTCCATAGTTATTAGCTAGATGGCTTCTTCTCTCTTTTTGGATATCAATACAATGTTCTCCCCCTCTCTTGTGGAGATCTATTCGATGTAAACTCTTTTTGTGGTGTGTTTGTTGAGATCCGATGAATTGTGGGTTTATGATCAAGTTTATCTATGAGAAATATTTGAATCTCCTCTGAATTCTTTTATGTATGATTGAGTTATCTTTGCAAGTCTCTTCGAATTATCAGTTTGGTTTGGCCTACTAGATTGATCTTTCTTGCCATGGGAGAAGTGCTTAGCTTTGGGTTCAATCTTGCGGTGTCCTTACCCAGTGACAAAAAGGGTTGCAAGGCACGTATTGTATTGTTGCCATCGAGGATAAAAGATGGGGTTTATATCATATTGCATGAGTTTATCCCTCTACATCATGTCATCTTGCTTAATGCGTTACTCTGTTCTTTATGAACTTAATACTCTAGATGCAGGCATGAGTTGGTCGATGTGTGGAGTAATAGTAGTAGATGCAGGCAGGAGTCGGTCTACTTGTTACGGACGTGATGCCTATATACATGATCATGCCTAGATAATCTCATAACTATTCGCTTTTCTATCAATTGCTCGACAGTAATTTGTTCACCCACCGTAATACTTATGCTATCTTGAGAGAAGCCTCTAGTGAAACCTATGGCCCCCGGGTCTATCTTTTATCATATTTGCTTTCAATCTACTTTTAATTGCATATTTACTTTTTGCATCTATAATATAAATACCAAAAATATATTTATCTTATCATACTATCTCTATCAGATATCACTTTCGCAAGTGGCCATGAAGGGATTGACAACCCCTTTATTGCGTTGGTTGCGAGTTCTTTGTTTGTTTGTGTAGGTGCATGGGACTTTTGAGGAGCCTCCTACTGGATTTATACCTTGGTTCTCAAAAACTGAGGGAAATACGTATGCTACTATTGCTGCATCACCCTTTCCTCTTCAAGGAAAACCAATGCAAGATCAAGACGTAGCAAGAAGGATTTCTGGCGCCGTTGCCGGGGAGGCTTCCACCAAGTCAAGTCATGATTCGACCTCCCGCCAATGTGTGATTTCTGGCGCCGTTGCCGGGGAGGTCTTCGCTCAAGTCAAGACATACCAAGTACCCATCACAAACTCATCTCCCTCGCATTTACAATTTACCATTTGCCTCTCCTTTTCCTCTCCCCCACTTCACCCTTGCCGTTTTATTTGCCCTCTCTTTCCCAATCTCCTCCTCTCTCTTTCGCTTGCCTTTTTTGTTTGCTTGTGTGCCTGTTTGTCCTTATCGCTTTGCTTAAGAGTACCGACCACCTTCTTAGAAGGTTGGAAGAGATTGAATCAAATATTAGAAGCTTTATGATTTTTCAATTTGAGCATAATAATTTCTTCAGAAAAGAGCTTAAGAACAAAAAGGTTTTTTGGGGTTTATGAATAAGGAGCTTGATGATATGAATAAAGAATTTTATGGTGTGAACTCTTAAATTACCCGGCTTGAAAATGCTATAGCCAAGATTTCTGACAAGCAAGCTACCTTAGTCAATAAGATGGCTGCCAAACCAGAAAAGTTAGAGGAAAATAATGATGAAGATCTTAAAGTTATTGATGTGTCTCCTATTAGATCTTTGTTTTGCAATATGAATCTTGATAATAATGGGACTGGAGATGAGTCAACTTTATTTAGAAGGCATCCCAATAATTCAGAGTATTTAGATCTTAATGCTAAATTTGGTAAAAGTGGGATTGGAGAGGTCATGAATTTAAATAGTATTGAACCCTCTATCTCGGATTTCAAGGTTTTTATTACGATAATTGTTCTTTAGATGGTTGTATTTCCTTGTTGCAATCCGTTATTAATTCTCCTCATGCTTATAGTCAAAATAAAGCTTTTACCAAACATATCGTTGATGCCTTGATGCAATCTTATGATGAAAAACTTAGTTTGGAAGTTTCTATACCTAGAAAACTTAAGGATGAGCGGTAACCTACTATAAAGATTAGAATTAAAGATCATGAGTGTTTTGCTTTGTGTGATTTGGGTGCTAGTGTTTCCACGATTCCGAAAACTTTATGTGATATTCTAGGTTTCCATGATCTTGATGATTGCTCTTTAAATTTGCGCCTTGCGGATTCCACCATTAAAAAGCCTATGGGAAGGATCAATGATGTTCTCGTTGTTGCAAATAGAAATTTGGTGCCCGTAGATTTTATTGTTCTTGATATAGATTGCAATCTTTCTTGCCCTATTATTCTTGGTAGACCTTTCCTTAGAACGATTGGTGCGATTATTGATATGAAGGAAGGGAATATTAGATTCCAATTTCCATTAAAGAAAGGCATGGAGCACTTTCCAAGAAAGAAAGTCAAATTACCTTATGAATCTATCATGCGAGCTACATATGAATTAACTGCCAAAGATGGCACTACTTAGATCTATCTTCGCTTTTATGCCTAGCTAGGGGCGTTAAACGATAGCACTAATTGGGAGGCAACCCAATTTTCTTTGTGTTCTTTGTTTTTGTTCCTGTTTAGTAATAAATTTTGCATCTACTTTCTGTTTATATGTGTTTTTATGCTTTAATTAGTGTTTGTGCCAAGTAGAACCTATAGGATAACCTATGATGATAGTTGATTTGATTCTGCTGAAAAACAGAAACTTTGCGCTCACGAGAAAAAAATCAATAAATCACAGAAACGTGATTTTGCATTGATTCTTTTTGATGCTGATCAATAAAAATGTTTTCCAGGACTTCCTATTTTGGTAGGATATTTAGAGTTCCAGAAGTTTGCGTTAGTTACAGATTGCTACAGATTGTTCTGTTTTTGATCTGTTTTTCGTGTGTTGTTTGCTTATTTTGATGCATCTATGGCTAGTATGTAAGGGTATGAACCATAGATAGCTTGGTATACAGTAGGTTTAACACCAAAATAAATAAAGAATTAGTTCATTACAGTACCTTATGTGGTGGTTTTGTTTTCTTTCACTAACGGAGCTTATAAGATTTCCTGTTGAGTTTTGTGTTGTGAAGTTTTCAAGTTTTGGGTAAAGCTTTTATGGACTATGGAATAAGGAGTGGCAAGAGACTAAGCTTGGAGATGCCCAAGGCACCCCAAGATATTCAAGAATAGCCAAAATCCTAAGCTTGGGGATGCCCCGGGAAGGCATCCCCTCTTTCGTCTTCGTTCATTGGTAACTTTACTTGGAGCTATATTTTTATTCGCCACATGATATGTGTTTTGCTTGGAGCGTCGTGTATTATATTAGTCTTTGATTTTTAGTTTACCACAATCATCGTTTCTGTACACACCTTTTGGGAGAAGCCTATTTTATTGAATTTATTAGAATTTGCTATGTGCTTCACTTATATCTTTTGAGCTAGATAGTTTTTGCTCTAGTGCTTCACTTATATCTTTTAGAGCATGGTGGTGGCTTGATTTTATAGAAATTGCTAGTCTCTCATGCTTCACTTATATTATTTTGAGAGTCTTTTAGAACAACATGGTATTTGCTATGGTTATAAATTGGTCCTAGAATGGTAGGCATCCAGGTTGGGTATAATAAAAACTATCATAGGAAGTGAATTGGATGCTATGATCAATTTGATACTTGATAATTGTTTTGAGATATGGAGCTAGTGATATTAAAGTCATGCTAGTTGGGTGATTATGAATTTAAAGAATGCTTGTGTTGAAGTTAGCAAGTCCCGTAGCATGCACGTATGGTTAAAGTTGTGTAACAAATTTGAAACATGGAGTGTACCTGGCTTGTGCATCCTTATGAGTGGCGGTCGGGGACGAGCAATGGTCTTTTCCCACCACTAAAAAAAGACACATCGGTGACATTTTGGGCCGAACGAAATTTTTTTCTGTCATACATATGACACTTCTATGACGATAATTATGACAAAACCTGGTATCATCATAGATGTGGTGGGCTCCTACTTCTATGACAAAAAATCATGACATAAAATGGGCTTTTCATCCTGGGCGGGCCGGAGACGCAGCTGCATGACATTCTTTGGGCTGTCCATGACGGAAAAAACCATGGTAGAAGCGAGGGGGTGGAAAATTTCGGGGAGTTGCCGGTTACGGTGGGAGGTCGGGGGCCGAGCGATGCACGTTTCTCTCGTACACGTACGCGCGTGTGTGCGAGGCGTTCACTCTAACTGAACCCGAGTGAGGCGTTGGGCTCTAACTGAACCCGAGCGATTGCACTGTAGGCTACGCGTTACTGAACCCGAGCGATCGATCGATGGCTGTTAACTGAACCCGATCGAGCGATTCCTTCGCTATTGCTGCTAACTGAAGCCGATCGATGCTGCCTCTGGGATGAACAGTCAGCGTTGCAGGGGGGGGTGGATGAACAGTGAGTGGTGGCGTTGCCTCTGGATGAACGGGACCCCGTGGTGTGGAGGGCTGGATGAACAGTAGACGATGGAGGTGTGCCCGTGGAGGGGTGGTTGAACAGGACCCCGTGGTGTGGAGGGCTGGATGAACAGTAGATGGTCGAGGGGTGGTTGAACAGTAGCTGGTGGAATAGCGCGCGGTGGAGGCTGGATGAACAGGAGCCCGTGGAGGCTGGAGGAGGTCAACGGTAGCCCGTGGAGGCTAGAAGAGGTCGACGGTGGAGATGAACAGTATCCCGTGGAGTCCCGTTTTGCGGTACGCCAGACCCCTCCCGATGAACAGGACCCCCGTTTCGACCGTAGGAGGTCCGCTTCGTTCGTTTTGCGGTATGCCAGACCCCTCCCGATCAACAGGACCCCATTTCGACCGTAGGAGGTCCGTTATGTCCGTTTTGCGGTACACCACACCCCTCCCGATCAACATGACCCCCGTTTCGACCGTAGGAAGTCCGTTTCCTCTGTTTTGCGGTACACAAGACCCCTCCCGATGAATAGGATCCCGTTTCGAACGTGGCCGGTCAAACACAAGGTTGTTTCCTCCGTTCTGCGGTACTCTAGGCCTCGAGGCCATCGCCTGTTCCGTCTAAGCCCTCCCGATGAACATGACCACGCATTCCGTTCCGACCCAGCCGGTTGGCTCCCACGCGTTCCGTTGCCTCCCGATGAACATGACGCATTCCGTTGCCTCCCCATGAACACGACGCATTCCGTTGCCTCCCCATGAACACGACGACGATGATGTTTCTCCGTTCCGACCCAGTCATGTACACGAGCCCTCGCCGTACGTATGCGCGAGTAGGCGTTCGAGACCCCGCCCGTATGTACACATACGTGGCCGTATTTTCTTTCTTGCACCCTGGCTGCTGTATGTACGTGTACATGCTACGTGCGCGCCTCTACTACGACACGTACGCGCCTCTAATACAACACGTGCACGCCTCTACATCGACCAGTATGTATGTACGTACATGTTCGCGACCAGAATGACAAAGCTACGTACGCTTCGACCAGGTGGGTCCCGACTGTTAGGCACTTCCTTGCGTGCGAAGATGTAGCTGGTGGGTCCCAGCAGTCAGGGGGGCGAATCGTTTTTTGCCCGGACGCACTTCCTTCCATGTGAAGATGTAGCTGGTGGGTCCCAGCAGTCAGGCGGGCGAATCGTTTTTTTGGACGCACTTCCTTGCGCGCGAAGATGTAGCTGGTGGGTCCTAGCAGACAGGGGGAAATGTTTTTTTCGTGAAATACGGTGGCCCATCCGGTGGGTCCCTGCTGTCAGATGGAGGAATAATTATTTTGCACGTAATAAGGAGGCACTTCCTTGCTGCGACTGTGGACCCAGCTGTCAACCTCTCCACGTACAGTCCATGTCCGATGGAAGCCATTCCTTGACCACGTTGACCACGCCGCACCGAGAGCATCAGGGCGGTGGATGACGGCGAGGCCTAGGAAGGGGACCACGCGGAGCCAGGGAAGACGCCGCAGTGGATGCCCACGCGTAGAGGAGTATGAGGGTTCACTCGTTCGGCTGCGGTGTGAGGTTGCCGTCGCCGCAGAATAACAGGGGGTGTGGGTGCGTAGAGGGATGACCTAGCCAGCGGTGGGAGTAGTAGGGGGCGGTGAGGCCTCCACGGCATCACAGCCAGCCACGGGCGGCAGGAGCAGGCGGCACGACCAGCGCTGCTTTGGGCGTCTGGAGCAAGAAGACCAGAGGTTGAAGAAGCACTACGGCCATTGGATGGACATCGTATGGTCACTATAGCTAGAATCGTTCATATATTGACTAAAGTTGACAAAGGCCTCTGTCCCAGTCAACTTAGTAGGCCCACAAGTCAGCCTCCCACCAAGGTGGGTCCCAGCTAGCAGGTGGTATTCATTTTTTTGTGCGTAATAAGGAGGCACTTCCGGTGGGTCCGAGCTGACAGCGGGGGGAACATTTTTTTGGGAAATACGGTGGCCCGTCCTGTGCGTCCCAGCAGTCAGGGGGAAATGTTTTTTCACGAAATACTGGTGGCCTTTCCGGTGGGTCCCTGCTGTCAGGTACAGGAATAATTATTTTCCGCGTAATAAGGAGGCACTTCCTTGCGGCTGCCGTGGACCCAACTGTCAGCGTCTCCACGTACAGTACTGTTTCGATGGAAGTCGGTCGTTGACCACATTGACCACGCTGCACCGAGAGCACCACGGCGGTGGATGACGGCGAGGCCTAGGAAGGGGACGACATGGAGCCGGGGAAGACGCGGCAGTGGAAGCCTGCGCGGAGAGGAGTACGAGGGTTCACCGGTCCGGCTGCGGTGTGAGGTTGCCGTCGCCGCAGAATAACAGGTGCTGTGGGTGAGTAGAGGGATGCCCTGGCCAGCGGTGGGAGTAGTAGGGGGCGCTGAGGCCTGCGCAGCAGCACAGCCGACCATGGGAGGCGGGAGCAGGCGGTCCCGCCGGCGCTGCTTTGGCGGCTGGAGCAAGAAGATCAGAGATTGAAGAAACACGACGGCTGTTGGATTGACATCCAACGGTTACGTCTGCTAGAATCGTTTGTTGACGTATATAATAACTAAAAAAATCTTGCATACGCGTCAACTAAACAGGCCCACAAGTCAGACCACTCCCTCTTTTTTTTAATAATTTATATATAGATCATGGAAACTTCTGATGCAATTTATTGCAGTCGTTTTTTTTGGTTGGCCAGGGCCAATTTCGCATATTTCTGTGGGTTCCAAACTATTTTTAATTCCGAAATATCAAGCCAGATTTAAAGTACTTTGAAGATATATTTAAATTAGGTTAACGCCCAGTGAAATAGGAATCTGAAAATGTGAAAAAAATCAGAAATTATAAAGTAATTGCCAATTTGTCGTCTGTTTTTATATTTACAACCCATTTCATATTACTTTCAAGATTTGCAGGCGTCTTGAAAGAGTTGAAGCCCATTAGGGCGTAGAAAAATAAGTAGGCCTGGATTGGGTATTCTTTAGAAAAAATAAACTGGGCTCATTTTCACAAAGGAAAAATAGCTGGGCTGGTCACATGGTGAACATAAAATATAAGCCTGGGCTAGACGGGCCACAGCCCAGTTCAAACCCTGCTCCGTCTCAACAATACCAAACAAAAAAAATACTGCTCGAGTAGCTACGTCCCAGGTGTCAGCCGATCTTGTGCTGTTCTCTTGTCTATTGACTATATACGCTCACAATGTCGTGGGTCCCAGATGTCAGGAAAACACTAGGAGGAAGCATTTTATTTTTCCGTACGCTGACGTGGTGGGCCCCTACTGTCATCCTCTCCACGCACTTCTGCCGATTCCTGTTGTTTGTTGACCATGTTGACAACGCGAGAGGGCGGCGCCGCGGCGAGCGCACCAAAGCGCATGGAGGACGTCGGCATTAATGATTTAGGAGATGGTGGGCGGCAATGCGTGCGCTGAGGCGCAACCAGTCGTGGGAGGCAGAAGCAGGCGGCCCCACCGCCGCTGGTTTGGTTTTGGCATCTGGAGGAAGACATGACTGAAGAAACACGATAGCCTATAAAAGCAGCAGGAGTACTTAACAACCTTAACTGAAACCATCAGGGGCACTTAACAACCAAAGCTGAAAGCAATATGAGTACTTATACAGGTTCAGCCGTACAAAGCACGCCTCAAACAGTGCTACTTTGCCTACAGTTAACCAAGGGTGAGGCCGCCAAGCCCCAGGACAAGGCCTAGGCGCCACCCCGTGCATCCACAACCTTCTGAAAGCGGCTTCATCTCGCAACGTGGTCAATAAACAGGATATTCGCTTTAGAGCCATGGAAAAGCATGAACATAATCTTCTGTCCTATTCTCCAAGATGGATGGGCCTTCATTATCTGAGACCACCCATGAATAAGTATCTTTTCACCTCCAAGGGGAATTGAGTAGGTCGACATAAACATCATGTTGTGACCAAGCGCAAGTCTGACCCGACCATGGTCAGGCATCTGTATAGGAACAATAGAACTCGACAGTTCCTGTTTCAAGAAGATCACAGCTGTAAAACTGTGTATAAGCAATAGTTTATGAACAACATATATAACAGAAAACAGCTCGTACCATAAGTTTCTCGACACAGTTGGACCTGTTCAACGAGTGCAGCAGTGGCACACATATCCCACGTGGCCTTCCACCATTGAAACGCCCCACAAGGACCTCAAGACGATCAATAAAGTGTAGGAACTTGTGGATGTCGATCCAGTCAACTTCAGTGCCATTAGTAACAGCCGAGTTATTACAGAGTAACAAACGAGCAGACTGCTTAACTCTGAAAAAACCTACACGTGCCACCAATTATAAGAAAATATTAGTTAGAAATGGCATCTTCGTGAGAGATTCGTTGCTACTTCTAAAGTTAAATTGTGATTAGTTAGACAGAATAGGTGGATTAAGAAGTAATCGAGGCAACAAGCAAGAACCAGATACAAAACTAACATGGATGAACAATTGGAACAACATCGGGGTGGAAGATCGCAGTGAAGATGAGACCAGGTTTTGCTATTTCCATCAACATTCGTGCGCCAACTTTCAGTCTGTAACACTTGAGAAAGTTTATCCAAGTTCGGCCATAAAAAAGCAACGATCTTATTGGTTCATGAACCCAACTCGGAAGTAATATTCATGGCTTGTCTTCACTGTGACCATTAAACTAGTGTATTTAGTTATGGCAAGGCCGAGCATCTTGAGTACATGTGTTCTAGCAGAGCAAATAATACACTGCAGGAAAAATAATATGAGAACACAACATGTTCAAAAAAACCCCACCCTCCCGGATAGAAAAGAGGATTCTAGGAACATACTGTGCGCGTTTCAAAATGCTGTATTAGGATGAGAAGGAACAAGTGTGGCGTCTCGCCGAAGGCGCAGAAATCTGTAGGGTACTCGCACTTTGGGCACTGCAACTGAAACACACTAGATTCAGTACGAAGAAAAATGCATCAATGGCGGCGGCTGCCATCCTAGGATTAACTGCGAGCAAGGGACTTGGATTTATCGGGGATGGATGAAGAATTCGTACCTGGTTCTCCATGAGAAAACCCTATGCAATTGCCGAGTGGGGGTTTTCTCTGAATAAGCAGACGAGGGAGAAGGGGATTCAGGCCCAGTGAAATATTGCCGCTTCATCCATCCAGCTTACTGCTAAAGCTGGAAAGGGGGGGATTGTGATTTGACGGCTCATTGGGCATTACTGCAGCGCTACGACCGAGGTGTGTCTACCGTGAAGTTGTGCACTCTAATTTGTGCATATGGCACGTGGACCCCGTTGCCGGTTGCCCCACATATCAGCGAAAGGAAGTAGAAAGACAGGAGTAACTAGTTACACATAAATATATTTTTGGGATAATTAGATTTATGCCCCTAGTTGTGTCCCACTCGTCTGTTTTACCCCTAATTCCCAAAAGTCACCGGTTCTGTCCAAGTCACTTTGCTCCTCTTATGCTTTTGCCCTTTGACCGTTTGACCGTTAGTTTGAAAACTTCAGAACTAATTCATACTAAATCATAAAAATGCAAATAAGATACCAAAATGTTCAGAAAAACATTACTTATATGTCAATGTCATTTGCATTCATGAAAAATGTGTTGGAAAGTGCCCATCGGAGTTTTAGCTCTTATGCGACCGCCATGAATAGTAAAATCTAAAAAAGTTCAAGAAAATTCAAAAAAAATTGGTGGCAAAGAATGACAAATGTTTTAAGTGCCTGCCAAGTTTCATCATGGAATAACATTCATGGGTGTCGCGGCAAAAAAAATTAATCAGCACTCCAAAATAGATTATTTTTTTGCCACGACTTCCACGAATGTCGTTCCGTAATGAAACTTGGCAAGCACTTAGAACATTTGTCGTTCTTTGCCACCATATTTTTTTGAATGTTTTGAATTTTTTTAGAGTTTACTATTCATGGTGGTATCAAAAGAGCTAAAACTTGGATGTGCACTTTCCAACACTTTTTTCATGAATGCAAATGACACTGACATATAGGTGATGTTTTACTGAACATTTTGGTGTCTTATTTGCATTTTTATGATTTAGTATGAATTAGTTATGAAGTTTTCAAACTGACTGTCAAACGGTCAAAGGGAAAAAGCATAAGAGGAGCAAAGTGACTTGGACAGAACCGGTGACTTTTGGGAATTAGGGATAAAACAGATGAGTGGGACACAACTAGGGGCATAAATCTAATTATCCCTATATTTTTTGACAGAGAGATACTCCCTCTGTAAAGAAATATACAAATCTTTTATATCACAGGCTCACATTGCCGAGAAATATACTCCCTCTGCAATGCACGGGCATTATGGGGGTTCAGCTTTTGGGGGTTCAGCTGAGAATATAATACTCAGATAGGCTCATGGTTCTGGACTTTGGGCCGCATGCCGACCCTGCATGTTTGCGGGCCCATGTGTTCTACCTTAGTGCTTTTCATATTGCAAGCGATTGGTAAGGTGCTGGTTTTAGATGTTGCCGCAAGGCGAATACACAAAATTGAATAAAGCACGTCAGCTGTTGGAATGAAAACGAACGACAGTTCCTAACCAGCAATCAGAGTTGCAATTCTATCAACGATATACCATGTGATAAATAATACTGTCATACTACTTATACACACAGGACACTTGTTTCACCATGCCAGATTATTACATCAAAATCTCTCGGAGGATAGATCAGTTCGGCAGTTGCATGCTGCTACTGAAGAATTTCAAAGTTGATTTGGACCAGCTCTCCTTGCAGAGAAAGTTCGATTTTGACATCATCCCATACCGCAAGATATGATTTAGATTTGAACCTTGACCATCCTTTAGCATCAATCATCATGCGACCATCCTTTGTACTTACGGTATATTGAGCAGGTTCATTCACACCAAGGCTGCGCATGGTAAGAGAAACTTGGCCGCGGTCGCCTGGATTGTTGAACGACTCCCTCTTTGCTCTAGGAATTCTCTGTTTGCAAACAAGAAGACATACCCAAACAGTTAGATCAACACAGTGAATCATGTGAAACAACATGGAAAGAAAAAAGAACGAATCACTTGGGCGGCCAATGCTTACCAAGAAGGTGGACATGTCGGTTTTTGTAAGGACTTTGGTATATGAAGTGCGAAATGCAGCCCAGTCTGTTGCCGGTGCAACTGCACGGGCCGGAGCAGATGCAAGTGCAAGTGTTGGTGCAGGTGCTGAAGCCGCTGCTGCTGCCAGAGATGGTGCTCCTTGTAGAGCTGGTGCCGGTGTCGGAGCAGGTGCCGGTGTCGATGCTCGATCCTCCGGTAGATCAGACTGATCCACTAACGCGGTCGGTGCCCAATCCTCAGCTAGATCAGACTGAGCTGCTGCCGCTGTCAGTGCTAGAGCAACTACCGGTGCTCGATCTGTGCGAGACAGCAGCGATCGTGTCTGGTCTGCTATGATCAGCTTTCTAACTTGACTAGGATCCGTGACCGTGATCCAATTTTTTTCTTCATTTCTTTTAAACGCGAGAAGGACTAATTGTGGCATTTTTGTTAAACCAAACTGCAGTTCATCATAGGGATTCAACTTGTACTCAGACAACACACTGATCCAATTTTTTCTAGTAATATAAGTGATGGACAGTGCCTTCATTACTGACATGACATAAGAAGTGAAACCTGCAAAAATAGCCATCGTAGAGCAAACCAAACGGTTTATTCTGTGATGAATGTCACATGGCAAAACCTACATCGTAAAATTGCAGGAAGAGAAAGAAAACATGACATTAAATCAATAAGATTTAGACAGTAAATCAATAAGATTTACTTGATGTGACACGAGTGAATCCTTACCAGGAAATCACTATGTTGAAGTACTAAACAGAAGATTGATCGTCCAACTACGAGTGGGATGTAGGGGCCCCGCCTACTCCCACAAGCAGGACAATCCAAAGGTCATGACAAATCGTATGGACCGAACATCCATGGGACTGGAAATCCTGGTGGGTGCAATAAACCCTGCAATGCATACAGATATTGGAGTGTAACCATAATTGGTAAACCGTCCTCACAAAAAATATGATCTGGACACTTCAAAATGTACAGACTGAATTGAGTGGACAGACATTAACATAGACCGTTCTCAGGACTGACCAGACACCAAAAGCGACAGTACTAATAAACAATACAGGGTTCACAAACACTAATCAAGTACTGAACAATAGTACTTACTATAGACAAGCAAAGTTGCCTAACTAAACTCTGCAGACTATTTCTTGCCACCGACCTACGAGATGAACCCCGCATAACTGACTAGGCCATCGACTTCGTGTGAGATGTCTACATGCACCATCACCATCTTATCAACCTTGGAGAACCTAACAAAGTGGTCTTTCCACTCATAAACGTGATGATGAAGACATGCCACATCAGATTTGTTGGGAAGCTTTACAAGAACCACACCCTTCGTAATCGAAGGCACAGCCAGGAAATTGTTGTGGTCAAGTACAGCCTCGAGAACACGCCTGACAACAATGCTACATGAAAACACTAGTTCAGGACACGTGGCGACAAGGACACAACAGCTGGATAGTTCAGCAGTAGAACTCATCATCAGGTCTTCCAGTTCACATGGCATGACTTTGAGAACTTCATCTCCACCGCGGACCTGGTTCTAATTCAAACAGAAACCATATTTTATTACTACCTCCGTTCAGAAATATAAGATGATTTTCGATATTATACTCCATATATGACTACATATATGCACAGAAATGAGTGAACAAAGACACTAGAACATGTCTTCAAAGGCATGAGAGCAGAGGGATTACATGCAATATCCATAACACAAGTTACTGCGGCAAATATACCCTCTTAAAAGGTAGCATTAGTGTTCATAAAGTACTCCCTCCGTCCCAAAATTCTTGTCTTAGATTTTTCTAGATACGGATGTATCAAGTCACATTTTAGTATTAGATACATCCGTATCTAGATAAATCTAAGACAAGAAATTTGGGATAGAGGGAGTAGTTGAAAGTAATCTATAAGAAATCAGTGTCAACCTCTCGCATGTTTTGGTCAAAAAAGGAATTTAGAACCGTCATTTGGCACACTAAAATCACATGCAAGATCACCCAGAAAGTTGTACTACCAGTACTAGTACTGCATGTTAGATGAAAAAACACGATCAAGATCGAGAAAAAGATCATCAACAAGAGACATTACTTGGACTTGCTTAATGAGGGATCCCGGAGAGGGGGGATTGGATAGGGCGATGGCTTTGAGCTTGTCTGCGGTAGTCTCGGTGGGGTGCTTGCGTTTCTTCGTACCATGAGCCTCGACGGTTTTGGCCAGAGCCATAGACATCACGTCGGCCGGTGCTCCAGCGTCCATCCAAGAGAGGAAGCTGAGAGAGAAGAGTGAAAGGAGGAATGATATGAGGGAGAAGCGAAGCGAGTGGGGTTTTTCTTCAAGAGAGGAAGCTGAGAGAGAAGAGTGAAATGATGGTTGCTTCGTCCGTCCAACTTACTGCTGGAAAGGAGGGGTTTTTGTGATTTGACAGCTCATTGGGCATTAATGCGGCGGTTCGATCGTGGTAGTCTACCGTCACTCTACTACGGAGTAATTTAGTGCATGGCTGGTTGACCCAGGTGCTGGCTGTCCCACACGTCGGCGAAAGTGAGTAATTTAGTGCATGGCTGGAGGAGGATCCGCACGGTAGAGCGTGTCCACTATTTTTCATTCTGAAGAAAAAAAATGATTACAACAAGCGTTTCCACTCTTACGACGGAGGAGTGCGAAACACGGCAGCCACTTGAACATACATAGTGCTCCTACTACTAGGCATCTGCAGTGGTTCATACGTCAGTACTACACAATCTTGTTGCTAGTGTAGTAAGATATGACGATAACAAATGATGTCGTGCGCATGTCAACTACTCCTATATGTAATATAGTACCGCTTTTTCGACTGTCCGGTCGAGAATGAACGGTGAGATCAATGTTAACAGAACTAGGTCCACAGCGCACGGAGAGTACGGTGCTACAGTACTCCATGAAACATGAACCATATGAAGCACGAATAGTGTTAGACAGGGTGTATGAAGGGTGCACGGGATGGGAGCAAAAGTTCCCTTCCCGACCCACTTTTGGGTGTTTGGCAGAGTGCATGAAGGGTGCATGAGTCCACACTAGTAGGTTGACAAAAATACACAAAGAGGAAACAACTATATTGAGATGAGAATGCAACCAAACACACCCACACACTTTGTGCTACAGTGACTGATCTGCACTGTCTGAGTTTGATCCAGCGGTCATGTTGCACCGAGACATGGACATGCCCATGCAGAGGGCGCCTAAACACCACCGAAGTCCCTCTGCTTCTCGAGGCGCACGACGTTGGTGATGCAGGGTGCAACCGCCCGCAGAGCCCGCTCCCGGTCGACGGGAGCCAGCTCGTGAAAGACAACATCCAATGGCATGAATGGATTCCGGTGACGGAGCCCTGAAAGGATTCGCCCGGCAACGGCAACGACAGCCTGCAACCCCTCCTTGTCCAGCTCAGCCCCCACCATCACGCGGAGACGGCTCAGCTCCTCAAAGATATAGGTGAAGAAGGAGACCAGATCAGGAAGCCGCAGCTCGTTGAAGTCGACCGGGTGGTCGAACGGGTTTAGCCCGACGGCCGGCATCGTCGCGCTGGCACGACGGTAGGCATCGCGCAGCCGCAACACGTGTGTGGAAACTTGGTTCACCAAGTGGCTGAGGCGATCCTGGACCTCGTCACGATCGGCCCGCTCGTGCTCCAGCCGGCTCCCCTAACGGCCTATCGTACCTCCCGCTTTCTGCAGCAACGCCGCCGACGCCTCGAGCATCTTTGTGGTGGACGCCTGCGCTTTTGAAGCTCCATGAACTCCCGCACATAACGGAGGAGCATGGCACTCCTCTCCTCCTTGAGCTCACGGAGCTCCACGTCCTTGGTCCTTAGCTCCGCATCCTTGGCATGGAGCTCCTGTGTCAGGCGCCTCACCTTAGACTCCGTGATTTGCTGTGCCGCCATGGCACCAGGTAAAAGCAATGGGGAGAGGAAGCAAAGGGGGCAAAACGGCTGAAAGGCAATGCAATCTACGGGAAGGCGGAGGGAGCCAGCCGAGGAGCGGGGAATCTTTTGGTTTTCACCACGGTAAAACACCAGTCGACGACTTCTCACATCAGGGAGCAATGGGTTTTTACAAGCGGAGTCATCATGACTAATTGTTGCCGCGCCTGCTCCCGTCAATCAAAAAATTAAAAATTCTGCCGTGCCTGCTCCCGTCAATCAAAAAATTAAAAATCCTGCCGCACCCAAACACCAGAGCAACGCTGCGGTGGATATTTAAATTTACCTGCCGGCCAGTAGATAAAAAAAGGGTGAAAAAACAAATGTGGTGGCGGCCTAGCTAATCGGTCGAACTAGCCCAACTAGCTAGCCACCGTGCTTCACTGATGTACTCGACGGGAAAGGTGGTCTTTCATGATTTGACGACTCATTTACTTGCTTCGGTGCTACGACCAAGGAGGACCCAGAAAACGCGCGGTAGGGCGTCCCACGTCAGGACCTAGAAACCGCGCGGTAGGGTGTGCCACGTCTCAGCACGGAGGAAAAATGTGCGTGTAAAAATATACTGTATCAGAGGTAGTACCTATGGTTCGACCTCGGGACCCAGCCAGTCGGTCGAAAACACCCCACTAGCCACACAGCTTCATCATGCAAACCTGGCACGGAGGATAGATGTGGTTAGCTCCGTCTCGACCAGCCACAACGTCTCTTGTTCTAGGCGATTCTTCTATTTTCCAAGCTTTTTTTAGTTGTAATAACACCACGGCAAGCTAGCGCCGCTCTTCGTGTGTGCCCGTGCAAAGGTTATACGATGGAGAGAAGAGAGATTGAGATTGCAGACCTGGGACCCACCAGTAAGTGAGACAACGGTCATGCATGTGTTGACGAGGCACTCCCTCTACTCTACTCAACGCAAGTACTGTATAAAATCAAGTTATGGGACAAAGCCAACAACCGTTCTTTTTTTAGGCTATCAACTTACACTTTGTAGTCCAGGTTGCCAGTTCGAATCTCGTCTTTCAGATTTGTTAGTTTTAGGTCCAAATTTGATTAATGACAAGTGGGACCCCTGTGTGTCGTTCCGATATTTCAGTGTAGGATGTATTTTTTTGAACAAACACTTTGCGCGGTTAGACAAGTAACAACACAAGTTACACGTATTTTGCAAGTTTACAAACAAAAATGACAACGGCATAGAATATCACATCCACCCCGCAGCTTAGATACTATGGTGTTACGAGTGTTTACACCGTTGGAAGTGAGATCCAATGGCTTGGGAGTAGTCTTTGTAATTATGCTTAATTTCCAAACTCTCCAAAGGTTTTTTTGCAAATAAAACATTCATGCCTCATGTGTGCCGCTGCATCTTCGATCCAACGGCTCCCCGGTGCTCATATTAGGTGCTCCCTGTAGCTTAATTACCCGCTACGGTGATATGAGCATCTAGGTCGTATGATCAGTGATCAGATGGCACATGCGTAGTACTTGTACTTTCTGCGCATTTCCCAAACTCTATCAGTTGTATATTGCAAAAACATTCAAACCTCCTACCGTTGGCCGTTAGATCTCAGTGAACTCATATCACCGAAGAATCTACGATGCGGGAGCACCTCATACTCTCCCGTGCGATAAAACATAAGGTGCTGTCGCAGCTTGGATGCTACGATGATACGAGCTTGGAGGTCGTTTGATCTGAGATCCAATGACATCTGAGCAGTCTTTGTGCTTGTAAGCAGTGGTCGAACTCTTTTGGGGCTTTTATGCAAAAAACCATTCGAACCACCGAGGAGGTGTTGGTCACAAATCCAACGCCTCCGAAGAGCTTGTATCACCAAAGCATCTAAGGTGTGGTAGCACATGATATTCTTACATACAGGAGAATATGATGTCCTCCTTCATCATAGATGCTACGGTGATACGAGCTTCGAGGTCATTGGATATGGGATCAAAGGGCATCTAAGTAGTTTTTGTACAAATTGTGTGCAATTCTCAAACTCATCAAGGTTTCCTGCAAAAAAATTAAGAAACATCATGTGAGCTGCTATATCTCAGATCTACAAGCTCCAAGCAACTTGTATCGGCATATAGCATCTAAGGTATGGGGGCACATGATATTCTCTTGGGGAGGAGGGGTGGGGGGTGCACAACCAATCGGTGGTTGGGAGGGTGGGGACAAATATAATCTAAACAACCCTAAACAGAGCTCCACAATTTTATCTAAGGTCGAGGGGTTGACCCCCGACAATCATAGCTCCGCCTAAACAAAACATTTGCATGTACTGTAGTACTAGACTTAATATTCATGTTTCAGTTTCATGTTCATTTTAAATATTGAACTGAGGACCATGGATGTCTTACATTTTACTCCCTTCGTTCTTTTTAGAGGCTTCAAATGGACTGGCACATACAGATGTATATAGACATATTTTAGAGTCTAGATTCACTCATTTTGCTTCGTATGTAGTCACTTGTTGAACTCTCTAAAAGACTAATATTTAGGAATAGAAGGAGTATTTTTGAATTCGTGTCATACATGCATGGTTTGGAAAAATAGATGCACTATACTTATTGGATTGTTGTTGTGTTCGTGCGTGTGTGTCTGTGTGTGTGTGTGTGGTCATATGCTTGATACATACAAAGTTTTCTCACCTCCATATTGTTCATCTTTTAAATTTGAATTTGCATTGGAAAACTTACTAGGGATACCATGAAATTTGAAATCCACATTGAGATCACTATATCACAAACTCACTCTAATTCAACAACTCGTCACGAATCAATTACCACGTTGAGATTAGTATTTGCAAGGAAAATACAGGTATTGTAATACACATAGATTCGTTCGGCAATTTAAAAGGTTCCTTTCGTATTCTTGAATGGTAGGACCCAACGGCGTACCAGCCAGACCTTGGCTCGTGTTGATCCTAAAAAAACGGGCTCGTGTCCTTCGGTGGCGTGCGTGGTATGCACATTAGGCAACCCCAACCAGTCGAGCCTCAGTGTTTCAAGTCGAAATATCTGGCGGCCAGAATTCCAGCCCTAGGAAATTCCCCTCATGTCCCCGGTCCATAATCACTACCGATGAACAATGGAGGGATGCTTAAGTAACTAGACAACGTTACCTACTGTGCCGAGCACGGTTTAATTCCCTCGGTCACCGCTCGTCAAGGTCACCCGTCAACTGCATTGCCTAGTACTACTACTACTACACCAGGATGAGCACATAATTGAGCCCGTTTGTTCGTGTCTAGTACTTGAGTTAATATATCAGGCAATGCACTGATACGGAGGGATTATCCTTTTACTCTGCATATATAACTTGTCTGAAGTCTAACTAAGCAAAATGTTTGACCAAATCCTTTCTTAAGAAATACAACAGGACAGATGTACGGCTTGAAAATTTATTGCATGATGCAGGTTATGATATTGTTTCGAATCCTGGATCTTAAATTTCAGAAAATCCAAAAGTGAGCGTAAATTCTTGAAACTGAGCATGGTCACGTGATATGGCACAAATATTACTTTGTAAGTTTTTTCTTCAATTCGAGATAAGCTGCTTATGACAAGTTGCACAAATGAAGAGCCAAGGTATTTTGGAACAAAGACCTGTCACGTTAAGGCAAACGCTTTTACTATTGAAACCGTGGGCGTTTACGTGCCGCCATGAGTCCCCGCTTCTCATCGGCAGGTGCCGTCACAGCAAGCGTGTGAGTCGACGGGAGGCGTGCGAGCAGACTGCTGCACCTGCTGTCAGGGAGGCGTGCGAGCAGACCTCTGTACAGACTCACCGGGAGGCGAGCCCTTTGACCAGGCTCCTCCGCCCACCGTCGTCCCAACTACTCCCACTTTTAATGTCGACGACGCCACAGTTTAAAATCAACCGCACACTACCCGGTATCGCTACAATCCTCTCTCTTCCTCTCCGATTCTCCTGTCGTCTACCTCCAACTAGCCTAACCTAAACGTACGCCATGCTGCATCACAATGGTCTGCCCTTAGTGTTCCAGTTTCATGAGGAAGACACCCAGCCGGAGTCTCAAGAACATAAGGCGCTTTGGAACGAGCTTGAACTAGCCTTGCGGGAAGACGCCGCGCCTGTCCCCGCTCCCATTCCGATTCCCGTCGGCCGACTGCGCCAGCGCCCATCCCCGTAGCATTGATGGGCTGGGAGCCGCACATTGTCGCCGAGCTTGATGCCACGGGGTTCCACGGGGTTCCACGAGGTCCCCGCCGACTTTCACGCGCTCGTGCACCTACCAGCGCATCCGCCTGCGCGTGCATTGACGCGCACGCCCGTGCCGGTGCCCGTGCACCTGCCAACGCATGCGCCTGCGCATGCACTGACGTGCGTGCCTGTGCCGGTGCCCGTGCACACGAATGTCTCCACCGCACCGTTGAGAGTGCCTGTCCCCGCGCGGGTGCTAGTGCCCTCCTCAGCGGCATGGATGGCCGTCGTCGACCGCTTCCTTGCACCAACGCCAATCGCCTCCTCCCGCCAGTTGACTCGCTCCAAAGTCCAGAACATTTTGGCCTTCCTTGAAGCTAGGCCAATGTCTAGGAGTACGCCAACAACGGCGCAAGACGCCGCCATCGCCGTTGGTCAGTGGCCCGACGACACACAGAGCACGGCAAAGGAGCCGCTTCCACTGCGAGATGCCCCCGCCGCCGCCGCGTAATCTAAATTTTCCATGAAAAACGTTCGGATTTCCATGCTTAAAATCCGAACGTTTATCATTTCCGTTTATTTTATATCGATCATCGTATAATTTAAAGTCGGAGTCAGACTGAACGAAATGTATGGTTTGATCGATTGAATGTTCTGCTAGAGTCGTATCAAATTAAATATAAAACGTCATCAAGCCACATGTATTCCTTGTCATCCAACGACCTAGACTGCTTCAATGTCGAGCGCTCAACACGTTTAGCATGCAGTTAATTTCATGACAGAAATAGTGCTAATCACATGACAACACGCAAATAATATCCTAGTAGTTAATATCCGCATGCACTTAATATACTTCCAAATTAACGTGCATTGCACGTACACACTGACTAGTGCTGCTAGTACATGAAACTCGTGCCGTGACTTGTGAACGCGTCCAGATATGGTCAACGGCAACATCGCCCGCGAGTTCTTCTTGTTTGCCCGTGCATCTAAACGAAGAAGGGGAGCAGAGAGAGAGAGAGAGAGCACACATGGAACCCACCAGTAAGTGAAGGCGAATAGTACTAAAAATAATATTACATGTTATCCATTAATTAGGTTGTGGTGATATAAAAACATTATGTGAACAAAGGGGGTACAACAAACATTGCTATTCTACGTATGTTGCCTATTGACGTGCGGCTTGAAGGCCCGGTCGCATGTTCGATCCTCGTCCTTTATTTTTTAATTTGTATATGGGTCCAAATTTGTTTCATGACATGTGGGCCCCTAGGTGTGTAGTTTGTAGCACTTTAATTTGTGGGTCGGAATTTGTTCCATTCCAAGTGGACTATCGGTGTGTAGTTTTGTAGCTTATTTATAATAATTAAAGAGAACAACATAGTTTTTTCAATAATACCATGGTGCGACGTTGAAGGCGAGAAAGGATGTGCGAGAGAGCGATGACCGAGCCAGAGGGAAATCAACTAGGGGAGTTGCGTGGGTTGCAACGGTGTTTGTAGTAGTTGTGGGCCGAATGCTACGAAAATATAAGCTAAACCGACCGCAATAAATGCCTACACAAATTAATCCAAGGTTGGAGTGCCCCTCGCAATGTAAATAGCTCCGGCTTTGCGAGGGATGGAGAGGTAGTAGCTTCAACGCGTGGAAGATACGGTGTGAGAAAGCGAGGTCAATCGAGATACATATAGATAGAGAGACAAAGTGAGTGTGGTCCGACATTCATTGAACAAATATATATGCTCCAGAGAGATATTGTCCGATTGAGCTTTTGGCAAGGTGAGGGCTGTAAGATAGAGCTTGAGAGATGATCCAGTCACAGACGTGTAGATATATTTTGTGCGTGGGAGGAAGCAAGGTCAACCGATCACATAGGGTCGCCGTGCGATCGAAATAGTGAGACGGGTTGGAGAGAGTGACCTAGATAGACGATGTGCGCGAGAGAGTATACAATGCGAATAGGCCGAATTGGGCTCAAACATGGTGATATATCGTTTTTGTCCGAGAAAGAGCGAGGTCAATCGAGACATACGAAGAGAGATAGATAGATAGATAGATAGATAGATAGATAGATAGATAGATAGAGAGAGAGAGAGAGAGAGAGAGAGACTGAGTGAGCGTGGCCCACCATGAGGTCGAAAGAGTGGCGACGGCTTGGATGTACTGACCTAGATAGACAATCTGCATGAGAGAGTATAGAGTGTGTCGATCGAGGCCCGAACAGGGAGATATATCATTTGTGTGTGAAAGAAAACGAGGTTAAATGAGACTCAGATAAAGAGAGCGAGATTGAGCGAGTGTGGCCCGCCATGCGGAAGAAAGAGTGAGACAGTCTCGAGGGAGTGACCTAGATATACAACGTGCGTGCGTGCGCACGAGAGGTTGAGGGGCT
>NC_041389.1:492647008-492669280 GCF_002162155.2 Triticum dicoccoides
ATAGTACGAGACTTAATATCGATGTTTCAATTCGGTGTACATTGTAAGATTTGAACCGAGGACCAGGCATACGGGTAATTATTTCGAATTCGTGCCATACTAAGTTTTGAAAAGTTGACATTGACTCAATTTGTTGTGCTATTTTGTAGGTCATATGTTTGAATCCATCCAAAAGTTTTCTCACTACCATGGTGTTCATCATATACATATGAATTTGTATTAAAAAAGTAGCGTGGATACAGTGAAATGCGAAATCCACGTTAGAATTGGAGATCGCTATGTGACACACACTCTAATTCAAATAACTAACTATGTGACACACACTCTAATTCAAATAACTAATTATGTGACACACTCTAATCCATGTTAGCGTGGGTACCGTTTCGATTTTTTTTCAAATAACTCCTCATTAATTAATTTATAGTACTCCCTCTATTCACTTTTATAAGACCTTGAAGACATTTCAGACAATGTGCAAAACAGTTTATTTTAAGTTGTCTGAAACGACTTACAAAAGTGAACGGATGGAGTATCTCATTTCGAATGACTAATTATTGCAAGGAAAACACAGGCATGGTAATACATACAGATTCGTTTGCAAATGAAAGAAGATTCGTTTGCATTCTCAAATGTAGGCGCACCAGGCAGACCAGGGTCGTGTCGGGGTGGACGCTGCTTCGGTGCCTTAAAGGCAACTGCCCTTGGATGACTGACATGTGGGCCAGCCACCTGTTGGGCCCACATGTCCTGGACACAAAGGCAGGTGCCTTAAGGCACCGAAGCATAGTCCCGTCGGGGTGGTCGCGTGTGTCGGACGGATGCGTAGCACCCAACCACCCACCCCCTCCCCTGCAAAAAAGGACGACGACAATATAAGTTCGCGCTTCCACGTTTCAAATTGAAATATCTGGCGGCCCCAATTCCAGCCCTGCAAAATCTCTCTTCTCCATCGTCCCCTTCCGCGCCCAGATTTCTCAAATCCCTAATTCATCATCATCCCTCGAATCGCCCCTCGTCTCATCTCTCTCCCCACCGTTCCCCACCTCTGTGCTGGACGACGACGACGGTCGCGCTTCACCACCGCACCGGAGCTACCTCATCTACGCCCTCGTCCACCACACCGGATGGTCCACCGACAATGTCGGCCACCGTAACCGACATGCCTCACAGACACCGAGTTCCACCGCATCAGGTGCGCTTCACCGACGCCGTCTCCCAGCTCACCGGGGCTACTTCACCGAGCACATCGTCGCACCTCCGCCCCCCGAGGCAGTTGGGGCTTCACGAACGGTCTCGTCCACCGCATCGTAGCGCTCCGCTTCCACTCAAGATCTGCATCCGTGCGCGGCCAGCCAACGCCAGCGCATCACCCTCAATGGCTCCGAAGTGACCCGCACTCTAGCTAGGCGAGCATGCCCAAACGCCGGCCCGAACTAGGTATCCACACATCACTCCCTTGTGCACTGTTCCAACGATGTTTGGATATCCTTTCACTGCTCTCTTAGCTTACACGCATATGCAACTCTGACTTTAACTCTTATTTCTTCTGGAGATATCATCTGAAAGAAGCAAATCCATTTTTTAGCGAAGCATGACGGCGCTACGGGATCTGGTACACATCCTGCACACCCGTATAACCTTGTAAGTATCTGTCCTCCGGTACAACATCAAGGTCGTTCCTCTTATTTGATCAACCATTCGCCGTGTCAAAAATGCAGAGGGGGATGCAAGGAGGACAAGGCCTGCACATCCAAGCAAGTGGTAACATGGACTTGTACATGGAACATACCAAGTGCAAGCAGAGCTGCAGTGAGCCTGTACAACGAGCTAGCGTAAGTCCCTGCATTTCATTTAGTTCATACTGGCATTCGTGTATGATTTGTGTGCAGTGGCTGATCCACGAATTCAAGTTACCAGGGGCGAACATTTAACTTAAAAAATACGAAGGCACTTGCACTCCGGAAATCAACATAACTTGAGAAATGTGAAGCTACATGCACTTTGAAAACCAGCTGATGATCCAAAGTAATTCAGATTATAAACACTAAATGATGCAAGCACCAAAAAACACAAAATGCAACATGGTGTACAAGGACTACAAACATGGTCTGTACCTGCTTGAATTATTCGTTCTCTGGCTGAAAATATCAAAGTGTAATTGCACGTATAACCAGTGCGCAAACTGCATATCAATATATCTATCCTACACAAGTATGCCAATAGTTTCAAACAACAGATTAGAAAAGTATTTATGCTATGTTGTGATGATACGGGGACTTTCTAGTAGATGGCCTCGACGTTTCCTCAAGCTATGAAAATGCACTATAATTTTCTTGTCATCAATGCCTGCAAATCTCTGTCTCTCTCAACATAGTAGATCATCATTAGACACTAAATCCTTCAATGAGCTTGCAAAATGCTTGCATTAGATCCCTCATTAGTCACTATATGTTCATCACCAGGAGCATGTAAAATGTTTGCATCAAATCCTTCATTAGCAGTCTGTTCATTAGGCACTTCAGGCTCAAGAACAACATGAGCTTGTATGTTTGCACCGAAAACTTGATTAGATACATCAGATTCAGTCAGTTCAGTATTGATTGGGGGAGTTATAAAATAAGTAGAAATTAGTTTCATTTTCTCATAGATTCCCTACATACAAGCAGTTTTACAACACCGTCAGGTTTAACTATTGGCCAGAAATTGAAGAGTTGAATTAGATATAATCAGGGATGTGATGTACCTGCTCGTTGCGCATGCTACTCTTGCAAGCGGCGACTGTCCGTTTGCGCAAGCTCGATGCCATGCCCGTGCTGCCGCCGCTGCCTCCCATGCAGGCTACACCCAGGGTTGGATCTTCATCTTCTTGTCCTTCCGTTCGCTTGAAGCCCGGCGACCGCCCTCCAACGAGGGCGCGAGGAAGTGTTGTGTCGGTCTGTCCAGCGGCTAGGTTAGGAGCGAACCAGACTAGAGGCTGGAGTGAATGAATTGGGATTTTTCCTACTGTCTATCGATATGGGAGGCGCTCGTTTGGGCCGCGAGCCTGCTATAGGGCCTGCCTTGCACTTATGTTATTGGCCCATCCAAATTGAAACATTTTTCTTCATTTTTTACATTGCCTGCTCGTGCGTTGGGACGAACAAAACTAGCGTGGGCCAACCTGGACGACTCAAACTAGGTGCACACTTTCCAGCCACCTGAGGCGGCCGCGCATACCAGCCCCTATGGTGGCGTCGCCCCTTTTTGCGTGTGCGTGTATGATTGGATAGTGAAAAATATTCCAGTGGCGCTTTTGATTTACCCACAGAATGGTTGAATTGCTTGTTTCTATGAACTGAGTTCGCCAATAATGTGAAGGATGCCAGTCTTTTCATCCTATTGTAGATTGCTTAGATCTCGATATGCCAAAAGTAATCGCATGAAATATACAGTAAAAGCCAGTGTGATGTGTTTGGCTACAACTAGTCTAACTACATGTCCTCATATAACATATCAAGGACACACCATCTTACTAGATTAACCATTTGACTTACCCATGCAGTGTGGGAAGAAAGAAGTATTGGGACTGCGTATCCAAGCAATTGATGCCATGGACTCCTTCGTACAACCTTGTAAGCGAAAAAGAAATTGCAGTGTGCCTGTACAAAGAACTAGTGTAAGTTCAATTACCTGCTTCTCGAAATTTTAGTTAGCCACCTATTGCAAAATTGTTCAATTACGTTGCTTGGCTTAATTTAGTTTGCTACTGATTACATAATGGCACAGCCTGTTAATCATATTGTAGATTGCGCCTATCTATGTGTTTGATACTTACTATTAAGAATTACCTGTTTGCCTTAACTTAAATATCTACTTGTTTGTTTAACTGCTTTGCTGCTGCAACAGCGGGTTACAATGATGTTAATAACTACTTTTCAGCATCCAATTGAAACTCTTTAATTCCTTGTTTGTTTAACTGGTTTGTTGTTATAACTCCCAGTTGAGATGTTTTGCTAACTTCAACTTTTCTGAATCCAATCGGAACTTTAATGGCAAAACAGGTTAGCCCAAGATCAAAGAGTGAGGTCCCCATGGACGTTGCATCATCCCACAGCAGTGGCACCGGCCCAATCGTGCATTATGAATTGACAACTGCTGATGCTCTAGAGGCTAAACTAGTGGTAGAAAGAGATTCTGCTTCTGCACTAAGAGATGAAGTTGACATGTTGAGGAAGTAAACAACACAATCACAAGCAGTACTCAAGAAAACCATTAAATATTTGGTGGATTTCAAAACAAAGCAAGCTGAGACTGACCAGATTGTTAAGGTCCTGAAGGAAAAAAGGAAATTAAATTCCTACTTGGTAAATCATAGGTGAAATGTTCTTTCCATAGTTGAATAACCTTTGTGTTGTCTATTCATGTAATCAATCAAACCATTTTTTTAGAGATCATGTAATAATTGCTTTTTTTGCTTTTGGTTTGTAATTTTATTTGAGCACAAGTCTATATTAATTGATAAGACTTGGAGACATTTCATTTGGATTGCTGTGCAAGACCTACAAATATGCCAATCGGGCTGAATGTCCATTCAGCAATAATAGTAGTATAGATGGACCATAAGTGGCACGCATCGGAAAGGGCCAAGATGCTGGCTAAAAAAAGGATGCTGTTGTAGACAAAAAAAGTACAACGGCCTGGCTTATGTATGTTAGTTGATATTATTGATCCATATACTCTATAAGTGTTTATATGTCTGTTAGTTCTGTACATTCTTGGTTGATTGACTTGGTATTTGAATCTTGATACATCGCTTGTGTACATATCTAAATGGGAGTACACATTATGCTGCGTGTGACATTTGAGTTGGACATGAAGTGTTCCAAATATTCGAATTCACCTTAAACTGGATTCTAGTTTCTGAATTTGAGTATCGACATTTGTAAACCATATTCATATATGATAGTGGAATGCATCTTTGTCATCCTTTTGAAGATATATAAAAACACATAGAATGATTTATAAAGACTCATATAGGAATACAAAATGGATTCGAATTTAGTTGCCAGGGTAAACGTGGATGCTTATTGTCCCAAAATTCAAAAGAAGCAGCAAAATGCCCACTCCCACGTCGGCTGCCTGAAGCCAAATGTTTGGGAGATGGAAATTACTGTCTACCCATTACACGAACAATCCATCGGCCCGATTTCCACTGCTCTAAATAGGGGTAGGTTAGTAACTTCAATTAGACGTGACACGACCGCCTCTGAGCCCATTCCGACACGGTGGGCGTTAAACATGGGCGGCAAAACACATTTGATTCAAGCTCATCCGAAACACCTCTGTTTCTCCCTCCATTCCCAATTCATACATGGTGGCCGGCAAAACAAACTCGACTCGGCCGAAATCGATGTAGGCAAATATTTTCAATAGGGGCAGGTTTGTAACTTCACTCAGAAGTGACACAACCGCCCTACCTGTCAGCCCCGTTCATACACCATGGGCGCCAACCATGGGCGCCAACCACCCTCCTCGCCCGAAATCGCTCTGGGCAAATATTGGCGAGATGCGAGATTACCGTCCTATCCACAACCGATGAGACGTCCAAATTTTAAACGGGGGCTAAGTTCGTAACTTTCCCATATTTCAGATAGGCGCATCCCAAAAACATGGTTCCCCATACCTCTCCCTCCATTTGCCCATTCATACACCGTCCGCGCTAGAACACCCCATCCCCACACCAGCCTTCGTCCGCCACCCCATCCATCGCCACCGTCCTCCACCACATCCATCGCCACCGTCCTCCACCATGCCGGAGCGCCTACCAAGACCGCGTCGTCCACTTCTAGAGATGGATGTTTCTCATCCACGGCGACGGACCAATAGCCTTGCATCACGTCCTCTCGCTTCATCGGCGCCGTCGTCCTCTTTGCCAGGGCCGCTCACACAACCTTCTCTTCCACTACAACGGGACTTATCCCCCGATGCACCCGTCTACCATCGTAGATCTGCTTCAATGCCACCAACAGCGATCGCACCCCCGATGCCTACACGGCGCTGCAAGAGAGGTGGTACTTCATATCTCCTCAACCTTTTGATCTCAACCAGAAAATAGATCTTAACTTGGTTACTCTACTTTCTTTTCAGCTCTTAGAATTTAGTTCTTAGTTCGAAGCAAACAATGGATGCTAAATATCATTTCTCCGGTTTGCAGCTTCAAATCTGCCATGGCACAACAATAATATGGTTTAATTGATCATGCTTAGGGTTTAATTGATCATGTTGGTTCCGTGGTAGTTTCTTTAATAGAAATCGGAGGGGAAACCCTCTTTTGCTAAAAAAATAAGCTTAGAATTCCCCCCTTTTAGGACCTCTATACGATAAGAATACGTGCTTCGTGTCATAATAACACTACTCCACCGATCAAGCTGAACAAGCTTAGATGTTCAAATACGAATATGATATTATTAAAACAAAGTTGTTTAATTGGTCAGCTAAATGTTCCTAAATTAGTTTCAAAAATGCATGTTCACCACTCGGTTGTGTATCTCTACAGGGTGCCCACAGTGCCGGCCCACCCTAGGATTTTGGGTCGTCCCAGGTCCCGATTCCCCTCTGTTCTGCTGTGCGCTTCCGATCTCTACTCGCCCCTAGCCGCCTGCCTAGCCGGTGACTTGCCGTCCCCGGACGACATGACTCTAGGAGGAGATGCCGGACTAACAGGAGGCCAGGAGCCGCTCTCCCAACAGCGTCACCGCTGCCCGGGCGCTCCGTCGTGCCTACCTTCCCAGTCCGTTCAGGGCTCAGGCGTGCAGCACCCACAAGCCAACCCGATTTATCCTGAGATACGTCCTCAACACTCAGCAGCCACTCCTCATCACCCATTTTCTAATTGATTCATTACTCATTAGGCAGGACTGTCATTAGGGTTTGTTGTGTGCTCAGTGCTACCTACACTTAATGGTTCAGATGTATTTTGGTAATCTTTAGTACCTCTAAAGTTCACAGGGTTTTCAAAATTCCGGCCCTCGGAACAGAAACTAGTCATTTTGGATTGTTGGTCGTAGTGACATTGAGCCAAATTACTACTGCAAGCCAGGTTTGTTGACAATTTTACTTGTCTTTCTTACCCATTCGATATAATATCCAATTATTCACGTCGATTAGTTGCAAACGATAAGTGCTAGACAAACTTCTTCATTCAGATTTTGGACGGTCTCTTACTGCAGTTACAATTCTGCATACTTGTCCTAATAAGCTCACAAGTAAATGATTGATTCACTACATCTATGCTTGCCTTGTCATATTTGTTGTCTGTATTCTTTTAGGGCAGACCACCCTGTTTCTAAATACTGGAACCGTAGACATGAGTGAATAGTATTTCTCTATGTGATCTCTTCCATCATGTGTGGGTAACGAACATTGCATTGTATAGAAAGAAAGTGTCATTTCTAGCTTTTACATAGGTTTCGATCTTTTACATGGAATACAATCTGCCTACTTGCTTTGTGTCGCACTACCAACACTCCACCCTTGAAGCTAAACATTATGCCACTCATAATTGCTTAGTTTATTTGTTCAAATACGAATTTCATATGATTCTAATGTTCCTACTTCAGTTTTGAAATGTGTGCCTGCCTGTTATAGAGACATAAGGGGTTTGTATTTCTGTGTGTGGTCTGGTCAACACGGTTGGGGAGGTGAACTTTGCATATGTAGGGGTTTATAGGGAGGCACTCTGCGAGTTGAATCCGCAATGCATTCCATAGATAATCTAACTACTTTTTATGTTTTCATGAATCTCAGATTCTGAACAACATCATAATGATTATGAGCTTGTGCGCATGAAAAGAATAAAGTAGAACAATGCCATGGCTGTCAAACTTGGCATTAAGGGACTAAAATCAAGTTTAGATGCAATGCAATGCAAACGCTCTCCACCTAAAGATTCATGCTCAGAATATGATCCCAACAGTGATTCTGAGCTAGAGGGAGACCTAAGTCAATATAGCTCCCTAGTGGAGGAGTCAGAGGAAGATGTCCTATCTTATTCACCCATCAAGGTACTTGCTCTAACTTTCCAAGGTTACATTGCTCGCACATATCTTGCAACTGATGCTTTGCATTGCTTCTACTTTGTTGAACTGCCATTAGCTTAGTTTACACATCGTGTATGTGAATACACCCTGCCTATCCATTTTCAGTACATATTCCATCTGTCATCATACCATATTTATACATTCAAATGTTGTTCTTATGTATCAGACGTTCAAAAGGAAGAGGGCGATTGCTGATCGTGGATGAGAACAAGCAAAGTATTTGGAAAAGGTAGTGGCACGTGATAAATCAAATAGCCCATTAGGTGTAGTTGCAATATCACCTGACCCACAAAATACCCCAACTCTAGCAGACTCTAGCCCTACTACACTGGTCATTTCTGATGCCCAAACTCAGCAGACCCCAACTACATCAAACAGTATGATTATGCCAGTTGACATAGCACCAGCTGTATGACGCAAAACCCCCATTCCAGCAAAGAGTACACCAAATCCAGTTGCCAAATCCCTTTTCGAACCAGAGAGAGCCCCAATTGCAGAAAATAGGACCCCTGTTCCATTTCTTCCCAGTTTAGAAGACGAAGCTTATGTTGTTGGCAGGAACTTTGTGCGCATTTTTCCTTCATGGAAAGATTATACCGCAAACAAAGAACAATTTCCAGTCTTCCTCCACAACTTACGCGTAAGTAATGTACTAATGTTATTCATGGTGATTACTGCATATGTTTCTGCTGATAGAAGACACAAGATTTCATTCTTTTAAATAGGCGAGGAGCAAACTGGATTGTGATGACGAGCAAGGGTTGGTTGCGCTTTTCAAGCACTCGTTCATGAAGTATCGTTCCTACCTGAGGCAAGTACACTTCGATGGCAAGCCTCTGAACAAAATTTCTGTAAAGTCTCCGGTGCTACATTTATCCGATGGTGACTGGAATAATCTTGTTACACATTGGTCTCGGCTGCAGCGTAAGGTATTATCTATGATATCACATCACAATTTGAACTACATTTCTGCATTTGCCTTAATGTCTCACTTGTACGAAAACTGTTAGCAGAAGAACATTCGTTCTCAAGGGACCCCAGAATCTCGCAACTATACTACACACTGCATTGCTCTTGTGAGTACCTCTTGCCCTGTATGACCATACTTACTTCCATAGCTGTTTGATTATGTAGCATCACTGCACATGTTAGCCTCGTAATCGTCCATTTGGTGGACATTATAAGATCCGTATGGACTCTTACACAAATTTAGAACCAACCCAATGCTTTTGAAGAGGTTCAGCTCTGCAATCCTCTTGTAAGGACTGAACGTGGTCTATCACTGTACTTACGTTAACAGCTACTCCCTCCGTCCCATAATATAAGAACGTTTTGTACAGTACACCAGTGTTCAAAACACTCTTGTATTATGGGAAGAGGGATTGGTTCATTTTGTAGCATTCTGCATCTTATCTCCCTCGCCCACCATTTACTAAAAAAGATCAGATCTATATTTAATCTTACCAACAAGTAGAATGCACAGACAATGCCAGTGCTGAAGTGTAGCCCATTGCTCTTGTCAGTACATTTTGTCCTGTAATGCTTGTACTTCCAGGGATTGGTAGTTGATTATGTAGCATCAATCTGCATCTTGTCTTCATTATCCTCTATCCCTTCCAGTATTATCATATCTATAATTACTCTCTACAAAATGTAGAGTACAGGCAATGCTTATGAAGAAGATTCTGTGCTGAAATTCTTGAGTTATCCTTCCCTTGACACGGAGAAGGGAATTATAAAGCCGGTGTTAACTGTTAATGTAAGTCAGTACTTCTAAAGCCTTTATCCTCAATTGTTGTTTAATTTTCTCATACTCCCTATCATTTACTGCTGTTTAGTTTGCTGTTTCTACCAAAATGCATGTTCGTAAGAACTGTAAGTTCTAAGTTTTACTTGTAAAACCAAATTCCTTATTCATACCATGCACATTACTTAATACTCCCTATATGTATGCTTGGTTTTGTGGATCTATAATCCAGTGTGGTGAAGCAGCCCACGTTTGCACCTTGTCATCTCTTGTTTTATCTTACTGATGTGGCTGATGATATGAACAACACGCCATGCACATTATCCAAAATAGATACAATGATTTTCTTTGCCCTTCATCTATGCTTGTTATGTTGACATGGTAATCCGGTAGTGTGGTGAAGCTCCCCGTATTATGAACAATGCCAAATTATGCTATTGATATTTTGAACTTACTCTTTATTTTCTAATTTGAAATTGGATAGAATTGACAGAACAGTTATCATCTTTGTTTATACACGTGCAAAACCTGTCATCTCTCTACTTTGTTTCAGGGTGATATGCCTGATGGCATGCACAAGTCTGCTGAAGGCGGTGAGACAAACCCAACATATATTGCAACAAAGAAGGCAAAACATCTTGAAGATAGCGAGACAACCCCAAAGTCTTGTCTTGATGCAGTGTTCAAGTTACTTGAGACTAACAGTCAGACAAGCTCACAGAATTCGTTGTCTGAATCAGTTCGACTTCTTCAGTCCCAAGTTCTAGCAGAAAGGCATTCTGCAACTCAACTGCGACTTGAAGTCCTATCTCTAAGAAAGATTGCGGAGAACACCAATGAGAACCTCATCGCTAAACAGCTACACATGGAAGCTATGAACGACATGCTAGGCTGGTCTCACAGCCTTTCTCGGCAGCTTGTGCAGCAGTTCCCCCGCAAGGCTAACCTTTCTTGAACTGTCTTGAAAGTGGTCTCAGTTCAGTATTATTTTGTTATGCTACAATGGTGCCCAGTTTTTGTAATCTGCTTCTTCGTTGCGCTTTATGATCACTGGTGGCGAACATTGATGCCCAGTGGATGTAATATACCTTAAATCCTTTATTGTATATTGTAGGTTTATTCTTAGTTACTATGCCGTAATTTCTTTATTGTATAGAGTAGGTTCGTTCTTAATTCCTACTAGTTACTGCCATCATTCGCTATCTGAAAAAAAATCAGATGTAGTCGACCGGACCGAAACATTCGACTCTAACGGGCCAGGTTTTTAGCGGGCCACAATTGGGCCGGCCTGCGTCTTTCTTGGTCCCGAATGATTGGGGCCTTCACACATTGCGCCAGGCCCAAACTTACACCGGCCTATATTTTAGTTGGGCCTTTTGTCGACCCAGCGCTTAGTTTGGCGCAGGTAGCGGTGGGCCATTAACAGGCTGAATATTGTACTGGCCTGTTACGGCCGAGATGAAACCACGGGCCTTTAGCAGGCCAAAATGCATGTTGGGCCTCAATTTTCACTAGTCATTGACGGGCCTTCAGCAGGCCAAAATGTAGACCGGGCCGTTTTGGGCCCAGTTAGTTCACGAGTCATTACCAGGCCGAAACATATCTCGGGCCTTAGTTGGCCCACTGAAAAGGAATATGAAAGGGAGTCCAAATGGAATGAAAACTTTGGGAGCGTGATTTTTGGAACGAATGTGATCCAGAGGACTTCGAGTGCAAGCCAAGAAGCAGCCGAGGCGGCCACGAGATAGGAGGGCACGCCCACCCCCTCTGGGCGCGCCCCCTATCTTGTGGGCCCCTCGGACGGCCACCGACGTACTTCTTCTTCCTATATAAGCCTACGTACCCCGAAAACATCCAGTGAGCCAATGAAACACAATTTCCACCACCGTAACCTTCTGTATCCGCGAGATCCCATCTTGGAGCCTTCGCCGGTGCTCCGCCGGAGGGGGAATCGACCATGGAGGGCTTCTACATCAACACCATAGCCCCTCCGATGAGTTCTGAGTAGTTTACCACAGACCTTCGGGTCCATAGTTATTAGCTAGATGGCTTCTTCTCTCTTTTTGGATCTCAATACAATGTTCTCCCCCTCTCTTGTGGAGATCTATTCGATGTAAACTCTTTTTGCGGTGTGTTTGTCGAGATCCGATGAATTGTGGGTTTATGATCAAGTTTATCTATGAGAAACATTTGAATCTCCTCTGAATTCTTTTATGTATGATTGAGTTATCTTTGCAAGTCTCTTCGAATTATCAGTTTGGTTTGGCCTACTAGATTGATCTTTCTTGCCATGGGAGAAGTGCTTAACTTTGGGTTCAATCTTGCGGTGTCCTTACCCAGTGACAGAAAGGGATGCAAAGCACGTATTGTATTGTTGCCATCGAGGATAAAAAGATGGGGTTTATATCATATTGCATGAGTTTATCCCCCTACATCATGTCATCTTGCTTAATGCGTTACTCTGTTCTTTATGAACTTAATACTCTAGATGCAGGCAGGAGTCGGTCGCCGTGTGGAGTAATAGTAGTAGATGCACTACAAAAAAAGACACATCCGTGACATTTTGGGCCGAATTTTATTTTCTGTCATACATATGACACTTCTATGAAGATAATTGTGACAAAACCCGGTATCATCATAGATGTGGTGGGTTCCTACTTCTATGACAAAAAATCATGACAGAAAATGGGCTTTTCATCCTGGGCGGGCCGGAGACGCAGCTGCATGACATTCTTTGGGCCGTCCATGGCGGAAAAAACCATGGTAGAAGCGAGGGGGAGGAAAATTTTGGGGAATTGCCAGTTATGGTGGGAGGTCGGGGGCCGAGCGATGCACGTTTCTCTCGTACATGTACGCTCGTGTGTGCGAGGCGTTGTCTCTAACTGAACCCGAGCGAGGCGTTGGGCTCTAACTGAACCCGAGCGATTGCACTGCAGGCTACGCGTTACTAAACCCGAGCGATCGATCAATGGCTGTTAACTGAACCCGATCGAGCGATTCCTTCGCTACTGCTGCTAACTGAAGCCGATCGATTGGATGAACAGTGAGAGTTGCCGGGGGGGGGTGGATGAACAGTGAGCGGTGGCGTTGCCTCTGGATGAACAGGACCCCGTGGTGTGGAGGGCTGGAAGAACAGTAGACGGTGGAGGGGTGCCCATGGAGGGGTGGTTGAACAGGACCCCGTGGTGTGGAGGGCTGGATGAACAGTGTACGGTGGAGGGCTGGATGAACAGTAGACGGTGGAGGGGTGGTTGAACAGTAGCCGGTGGAGTAGCACGCGGTGGAGGCTGGATGAACAGGAGCCCATGGAGCGTGGAGGCTGGAGGAGGTCGACGGTAGCCCGTGGAGGCTGGAGGAGGTCGACGGTGGAGATGAACAGTATCCCGTGGAGTCCCGTTTTGCGGTACGCCACACCCCTCCCGATGAACAGGACCCCCGTTTCGACTATAGCGCTCCAACACAAGTCCATTTCGTCCGTTTTGCGGTACGCCACACCCCTCCCGATCAACAGGACCCCCGCTTCGACCGTAGGAGGTCTGTTTCGTCCGTTTTGCGGTACGCCACACCCCTCCCGATCAACATGACCCCCGTTTCGACCGTAGGAGGTCCGTTTCCTCCGTTTTGCGGTACGCCACACCCCTCCCGATCAACAGGACCCCGTTCCGAATATAGGAGGTCCATTTCCTCTGTTTTACGGTACGCTAGGCCTCATTTCCATCGCATGTTCCATCCAATCCCTCTTGATGAACACGACCACGCATTCCGTTCCGACCCAGCTGGTTGGCTCCCACGCGTTCCGTTGCCTCCCGATGAACACGAGCATTCCGTTGCCTCCCCATGAACACGACGCATTCCGTTGCCTCCCCATGAACACGATGACGATGCTGTTTCTCCGTTTCGACCCAGCCATGTACACGAGCCCTCGCCGTACGTATGCGCGAGTAGGCGTTCGAGACCCCGCCCGTATGTACACATACGTGGCCGTATTTTCTTTCTTGCACCCTGGCCGCTGTACGTACGTGTACATGCTACGTGCGCGCCTCTAATACGACACGTGCGCGCCTCTACATCCACCAGTATATATGTACGTACATGTTCGCGACCAGATTGACAATGCTACGTACGCTTCGACCAGGTGGGTCCCGACTGTCAGGCACTTCCTTGCGTGCGAAGATGTAGCTGGTGGGTCCCAGCTGTCAGGGGGGCGAATTGTTTTTTTTTGCCCGAACGCACTTCCTTGCGTGCGAAGATGTAGCCGGTGGGTCCCCAGTCAGGGGGGCGAATCATTTTTTTTTTGCCCGGACGCACTTCCTTGCGTGCAAAGGTGTAGCTGGTGGGTCCCAGCAGTTAGGGGGGCGAATCAATTTTTTTTTGCCCGGACGCACTTCCTTGCGTGCGAAGATGAAGCTGGTGGGTCCCAGCAGTCAGGGGGAAACATTTTTTCTGCGAAATACAATGGCCCGTCCAACGGGTCCCAGCTGTCAGATGGAGGAATCATTATTTTCCGCATAATAAGGAGGCACTTCCTTGCTGTGGCCATGGACCCAGCTCTCAGCCTCTCCACGTACAGTCCACGTTCGACGGAAGTTGTTCCTTGACCACGTTGACCAGGCCGCGCCGAGAGCACCACGGCGGTGGACGATGGCAAGGCCTAGGAAGGGGACGACGCGGAGCCGGGAAAGACGCGGCAGTGGAAGCCCATGCGGAGAGGAGTATGAGGGTTCACTGGTTCGGCTGCGGTGTGAGGCTGCCGTCGCCGCAGGGCCTGGCCAGCGGTGGGAATAGTAGGGGGCGGTGAGGCCTTCGCGGCAGCACAGCCGGCCACGGGAGGCAGGAGCATGCGGCACGACCGGCGCTGCTTTGGGCGGCTGGAGCAAGAAGACCAGAGGTTGAAGAAGCACTACAGCCGTTGGATGGACATCGTACGGTCACTGGAGCTAGAATCGTTCATATTGACTAAGTTGACAAAGCCCTCCATCCTCGTCAACTTAGTTGGCCCACAAGTCATCCTCCCACTATGGTGGGTCCCAGCTAGTAGGGGGGTATTCATTTTTTTGTGCGTAATAAGGAGGCACTTCCTTGCGTGCGAAGATATTGCTGGTGGGTCCGACATGTCAGCGGGGGGAACATTTTTTTCGCGAAATACAGAGGCCCTTTCGGTGGGTCCCAGCTGTCAGGTGGTGGAATCATTATTTTGCGCGTACAGTCCACGGCCGATGGATGTCGTTCGTTGACCACGTTGACCAGGCCGTGCCGAGAGCACCATGGCGGTGGACGACGGTGAGGCCTAGGAAGGTAACGACACGGAGCCGGGGAAGACTCGGCAATGGTTGCCCACGCGGTGGGGAGTATGAGGGTTTACTGGTCCGGCTGCCTTCGCCGGAAAATAACAGGAGGTGTGGGTGAGTAGAGGAATGGCCTGGCCAGCAATGAAGTAGGGTGGGGCGGTGCGGCTTGTGCGGCAGCACAGCCGACCACGGGAGGCGGGAGCAGGCAGTCCCACCAGAGCTGGTTTGGGCGGCTGGAGCAAGAAGATCAGATATTGAAGAAGCAGCATGGCCGTTGGATTAACATCCAACGGTCACTACTGCTAGAATCGTTTGTGGACTAAGTTGACAAAGCCAAAGTACACGTCAACCTAGTAGACCCACAAGTCAGCCTCGAAATCTGTCCCAAACAGCATACAGCCCGAAATTTCTAGCCAGATTCAAATTAATTTGAAATCTAAATATACCTTAATTTAAATTCAATGACATTTTACCCGCACAAAAACAATGAAATTTAAAATATCAAAATCCGAAAGAAAATAGTATTTTGGAACTAATTGCCTGTTTGCTGTATTTTTTTCATTTTACAGCCCATTTATTATTACTTATAGCCCATTTCTTATTACTTATAGCCCATTTATTATTACTTATAGCCCATTTATTATTACTTATAGCCCATTTATTATTACTTATAGCCAATTTTCTGGGCAAAATGTATCCCTCCTCATCTTGAAAGATTTCCGGCCCAGCAGGGCGTAGAAAAACAAGTAGGCCTATGTTGGTTATTCTGCAAAAAACAAAATAGCTGGCTAGCCATTTTTCAGAAAGGAAAAAAAACAAACTGGCCTGGTCATGTGCTAAACATATGAAATAAAAGCCTGGGCTAGATAGGCCACGGGTCCCGCACAACCCAGTTGATACCCTTCTCCGTCCCGAAAAAACAAAATTACTGCGCGCGCTGCTGGGTCCCTACTGTCATCCTCACCATGTACAGTCATCTCCTTATTCCGCTCGGTTGTTAACCATGTTGACAACACCGGAGGGCGGCACCGCGGTGAGCGAACCAAGGCGGAGGATGATGGTGAGGCCTCGGACAGGAACGAACAGGAGCCGGGGAAGATCACAGCCAGCCGTGGGAGGCGGGAGCAGGCGGTCCCGCCGGCGCTGGTTTGGCTTTGGCGGCTCGAGGAAGAAGAGACTGAAGAAACGCGACAAACGTTGAATGTCAATCCAACGGTCAAGGTTGGCACAATCGTTTTTTGACTAAGCGGACACCAAGTAGCATACTTTTTTATATATAGGAAGAAAACTGCGAGGAAAATGTGTTCGTCTGCCGTCCTCCTCACAGGGAACATTCGCCACATAAGTGACTAGCACCCTTGGTTTTCAACCGAGAGGTCTTGGGTTCGAGTCCGAGGAACTCTCAATTTTGTCCTCCTTCCTTCCTCGCAAAAAAAGGGAAAGAAAATCAAAGACTTGGGAAGGCGTACAGAAGAAGCTAGTGTACCAGTAAAGAGACGTTGCTGAGTTTTAGAAAAAAGAAAGACGTGCTCCTGTAGCTGGTTCGAATCCAAACCTAGACTATGACTATATTCTATATATGGTGCTATGCTACTCTGCAAGTAATGAAACTGACATATCCAACGTTCGCTTCTCCTCTTCTCTACTTACTCTGCCTAGCATCAGAAGCTCTGGCCGCAGCAACCATGTCCGCTGGCTGCTCGTCCACCTGCTCTTCAGCAGGCAACAACCAGATATGCGCCAAGTCGCCACCCGTACCATCGTCTATGGGTCTCATCACACCCCCGCCGGCACGCGCACCGCAGCCGATTGCTCATCGCAACCCGCTGCCGTTGGTGTGGTGCCACTGCTGCAAATCATGCAGAGTCATCCGTCGCGTCTCAACCACAATCCGCAACCCTGGCCGAGTCTTCTACAAATGCCCGAATCATGGGGTAATAATATGTTTAAGTGTTGTTCTACTGCTTTGAGTTGCTAATTTTTTTAATAGTTTGGTTGATGATCTTCCAATTTGATTCATGCAGAAAAGGGAAGATTCATGTGATTTGTATTTCTGGGAAGTTGCTGATGTGGGGGAATGCAACTACGCTGATTATTTGGTTAGCCAAGGAATCCCAATACCAGTAGGTTGGGGTGTTGGACAAGTAACTGAAGGAACGACAGAAGAGGAAGATACAGAGTAGAAGGTTAAAGATGTAGTTCCTCTGATCATTGCCAAGCAACAGCTGCTGAACGGCCTTGACAGCAATGTGGAGATGAAAGAGCTTGTGAAGATAATGGGCAAAATCGATGTGCTCTGTAGGATGATTGTCTCTTTATTTGCAGTGTATGTAGCACTCGTGATGTATTCAGTGGCTACGACATGAGCACTTTGCTGAAACTAGTAATGAATGAGACCTGTGTAGCAGGCTGGGCGTAGTGTTGTGAACATCTAATGATTTCTATTAAGGAAATCAGGGGGTATCCCCTTTTGCTCATATAAATAAATAAATAGTAGAGGCCCTGTCGGGTCAGCTTTGTTCTCATTCGAAGACATCGAGCAAATTCCAGTCCAACAGCAAACTATGTCATCAAATTCAAGTTTCACAGCCAAATATGAGTACAACTACACAACAATGTCATCATGTTTTAGTTTTCATACAATTACCAAACACAAATCAGCATACATAACAAGTGATGTTCTCACAGCAAAATACTAAACAACATGTTCATCGGGTTTGAGTTGTCATAGCAAACATAATTTCACATAGTAGATAAAAAACATCTTCTGACAGGCAAATACGACAAAAGCAATGTAATCATCATCCGCAGCAGCAACATCAACATCTTCGCCATGTTTATCAGTCTGAATCATAATTCCCCATGGTGTCATCTTCTTCTTCGTCCTCAATGTCCTCGAACATTGGCTTCTTCTTGATCAACTCTTGTATGTCCACAGCACGACAGGCAACCTTTTCGCCGGCGTCATTGACGTGATGGTTCTCAAAGATATTAGGAACATCTGTGTTATCTTGTACATCAGGAGCAGTGTAAGCATAATCTTGTTGTGCAACTTCATTCAACGAATTCCTATGCTCAAACCTTTGCAATACTCTCCAGTCATCGCTACGTGCAAATGTGTCTTCCAAGAAAAATATCTGTGTTGCTTGATTTGCCAAAATAAAACGCTCGTTGGTCTGGTATGCCGCCTTGACATTGATGGATTTGAAATAATCATCAGCTCTGGGTTTTGCAATCCTGGAAAACAGGTTATACCAACGACAGCACAACAGAACCACACACCGATGATCCTATAAACTGGTGATATACTGCAACTGAACAATGTCTGTTATGTTAGCATACATTTCAGTTGTCTCTTTGTCATATGTATCCGTGCTCATGATGGCACTGCTTTGTGTCTTCCTGCCTTCGTCTCGTGCAAGGGTGTTGTAGCGCACATCTCCAACAACGCAAGATTCATAATGTCTTACCCGAGTATCAGGACCATTGCTAGTGAGTAAAGGGCATCATCAACTGCCTGCCCATCCTCCCGCATCTTCTTAACCTATGGTTAGAAAATAGACAAGCTGATCATCTTATGTACTCAATATATTAAAAAAACTGATAGTGCACTTCAAAAGCTTACATGGTTCTTGAACCATTTCGCAAATCCTTCCATAACCATTTTGTCAATGTTTCTTGGATTTTGCGGCAGTAACTCCTCTTTGTAGATGCTGCACAACATAGTGATCGCGTCAAACATCTAAGTATATAAGAATGTGCTGCAGGTTGTAGATTACGATGTATAAGCTGTAGTACTGCACTTACTTGATATAAGGTAGTATCTCAGGACAGATATTCAACACATACCAAACCATTTTGTCCAAATCTTTAGGTTTGTCCTCTTGTCGACTCTTCCCTGTAACTCGAACAGAATAATTGAAAACATTGAGCCCGGGATTGTCTTCACCCACCTCTTTGCTAAGCTGATCAGCTGTTTCAATGTATTTTGAGCAGAATGTCAACGCTTCTGTAGCAATGTAGGCCTCTGCAATGGAACCCTCGGGTCTAGCTCTGTTCCTAACATAGCCTTTGAAAGTGCCTAGCCGCCTTTCAATAGGGTACATCCAGCCATACTATACTGGACCTCTAAGTAGTGCCTCATCTGGTAGATGAACAGCCAAATACACCATCACATCAAAGAAGGCTGGAGGATATATCTTCTCAAGGTCGCATAGGATAGTTGGTATCTTGTCTCTAAGACGCTCCAAAGCATCTATCCTGATATTTCTACTGCAGAGTTCCCTGAAGAATTGTCCCAACTCTGGAACTGCTCTGTATAAGTCAGGGCGGCCCAATCCTCTAAGGATAACATGTAAAACCCTTTGAAGTAGGACGTGGCAGTCATGAGTTTTCAACCCTTGTACCTTGTTTCCATTTGCACTGACTCTCCTTTCAGGGTTGGAAGCAAATCCATGTGGGAATCTCACACGTGATAGGACCTCGCAGAATTCTTTTCTTTTTACCTTGTCCAAGACATACACAGCTGGTGCCATATCCCGTGGTTTACCTTCATCTTGCACCTGCAAATCCTTTCTGATACCCGGGTGTGTCAAACCAATCCTAGATTTTAAGGTATCTTTCATATTGCCTTCAATGTTAAGAAGTGTGACGATAATGCTATCGCATATATTTTTCTCAATGTGCATCACATCAAGATCATGCCGCAGATCCAAATCTTTCCAATACTCCAAGTCCCACAAAGTGGACCTGCGGGTAAACAATAATCTCTCTTCTACCATGCCACACTTCCTTTTCCCGCTACCATTACCAGGATGGTTTCCTGGTGTAATATGCCTGACCTTCTCTAATTCCACTTGCAACTCATCGGCGGTGAGCCTCTTTGGCGCATCACGGTTTTCATGCTTTGCATTGAACACATGTCTTCGGTATTTTCTAGGATGCGGCTTGTCCTTGGCAAGGAAACGGCAGTGTCCAATGTAACAGATCTTGCTAAGTATTGCGTATGACAGCAGATTCCTGTCACAGCAAACACATGCATTGTAACCATGTGTCGTTCGCCCTGACATAGTGCCCAAAGTCGGATAATCATAGATGCACCAAATTACAATAGCACGCCGAAAGAAATCAGCTGGTGGGCTGCTATATAGGTCTCGAGTGAGAACACCCTTCCATTGCTGTTGAAGTTCCTCCACAAGAGGCTCCATGAACAAATCAAAATCCTTTCCAGGACTTTTTGGACCTGGGATGAGCAAGGCCATCATGTAGTTTGATTCTTTGGTGCAGACATTTGGAGGCATGTTGTAAGGGATAACAAGCACTGGCCACATGCTATATGTGGCGCTCTGGTGGGAAAATGGGTTAAATCCATCTGAAGCTAAGCCAAGTCTAATGTTTCTCGGGTCAGCAGCAAACTCTTTATGTTTATCATTGAAGGTTTTCCACTCACTACCATGAGATGGATGGCTCATTACATTCTGATCTCTGTACTCCTGGTTCCTAGAATGCCACAACACATCCTCTCTTGTTTCAGCATCATGAAACAACCTATACAATCTTGGTGTAATTAGAAAATGTCTAAGAACATTATGAGGAATCCTCTTCACAGCATCGCCATCTTTCCATCTTGATGATTTGCATTTCGGGCATTCACTTAAGTTGGCATAATCCTTCCAAAACAGAACACAATTATTCTTACAAACATGGATCATATCATATCCAATTCCAACTGCACAAAGGAAATTCTTCATTTTACTGTAGGTGTGTGGCAGCTCAGACGCATCTGGGAAAGATTTGCGGAAAGCAGCCAACATCGCATCGAATGATTTGTTGGTCATCCGCTCAGATGTCTTCACCTGAAGAAAGGTGACCATAGCTGAGAATACTGACAACTTATTTCCTGGGGTGACAGCAACGTTGCATTGTTCCAACATGCGGGCCCACCGTTTTTCTTCTGCAGGTGAAAGTTCATGGAATGCACGAGCATTTCGTAGCATTGTTTCAATGTTGGTCAAACTCACTGGCTCCGCCACCATCACCTCCTCCTCCTCTTCCACCTGAGCATTAGGCAGATCAAGATGGTGATCTGCTGCTTCCACGTAGTCAATAACATTGACGTTCACAGCTTCACCATGATGAACCCACCTAGTATATGTGACCGACATCCCATACAAGTGTAGATGATTTTGCACAGTTGACTGGGGTCTTGTCACTGAATTCATACAACTGCTACACGGGCAGAGCACATCTGATTTCGGACCACTGTACTCAGCTCTGATAAAGTTCATGAAGTTTTCAACCCCCTCGACATATGCAGTGGAGAATCTTCGAGCAGAAGTTATCCAAGTCGTGTCCATCTGTTAGACATACAAATTAGTTCTTCTACTAGATATTACAGGAAAAACATATATGCTTTTATGAAGTCCAGAAACAAATACCTAGGTCGATGTCTAAAGCTATGGCAAGATATTTGGACGAGCAGATCTAAGTAACGAAATATATGTAAAGCTAATTCAGCAAACAGATTTGAGTGCTAAATTATGGCAGGCTAATTCAGCAGTCAATGAGGCTGAGCACACAACCATCAAACTATTGAAGGCCATCGCAGCAACAAAGATTGAGTATAAAACGGTGTAGAGCTATTTCACCTAATAGATTGGCTACTAGACCATGGCAATCTACGTCACAATAAATATATGGAAGGATATTTTAGCAACTAATCGGCCTTGGCATGCCATCTCAGCTAAGCAGATTGAGTGCAGAACAGGGCAAGGAAGCTTCTGAAGCAGAGCATATTGACAGTAAACTACTTCGGCAAACAGTGAGATTAACAACGTCTATCAACTAACATTCAACGCTACACCGACATGAACGGGGCCTCAGTCTAGAATGCGCGTACCGTGGGAGAAGCTGACCGCCGTGCGTCTCCACACGAACGTCGCCAGCGGTGGCGGTGCTAACCGCCGTGCGCCTCCACAAGAACGTAGCCAGAGGTGGCGGCGCGGCTAGAGGACGGCAGTCTACGAGAGCTTACTTTGGGAGCGAGAGGATCGCCGAACCGCGGCACCGACATATCGGCGCGGCGGGGAGGGCGGCTTTGGCGGAGCGAATTGAGTGGAGGGGGACAGGGGGGAGCGGGGTTTAGGGAATATTATTGGCT
>NC_041389.1:492669829-492713165 GCF_002162155.2 Triticum dicoccoides
TTCGCGCGGTGGGTGGGGGGAGTTTGGCGCATGGTCGGTTTCTCCAAGTGCAGTCCCACGTGTCAGTGAAGAGGCAAGCCGAAGCGCGTTCCATTTGCATGAGCCGTGTGCAGGTCCGAACGTGTGTGGGATGCAATGCGACCGCGACAGGAGTGCTGTGAGTGTACCGCCTTTTTTTCCTTTTAAACTAGGTGCTTCGCCCCCTCAAAAAAATTTTGTTGCTTGGCGTGATCCATTGATACTACTACTAGTTGTAATCCGGTAATCCCAACTAAAACGGCGCGGCCGAGTCTTTTCCTGCGCGATATGCTGGGAGGTTGTCTTAGTTGGGTTTTTTAGGACGAGTAATGCTACAGCTACGTAATCCCAGTTACGTAATTAATGTAATGTGAAACGTGTGAGCTGTTGATTGTAGATTGGGGGGAGGGAGTGTTGGAAATATGCCCTAGAGGCAATAATAAAAGGATTATTATTATATTTCCTTGTTCATGATAATTTTCTTTTATTCATGCTATAATTGTATTATCCGGAAATCGTAATACACGTGTGAATACATAGACCACAATACGTCCCTAGTAAGCCTCTAGTTGACTAGCTCGTTGGTCAACAGATAGTCATGGTTTCCTGACTATGGACATTAGATGTCGTTGACAATGGGATCACATCATTAGGAGAATGATGTGATGGACAAGACCCAATCCTAAGCATAGCACAAGATCGTGTAGTTCATTTTGCTAGAGCTTTTCCAATGTCAAGTATTTTTTCCTTAGACCATGAGATCGTGTAACTCCCGAATACCGTAGGATTGCTTTGGGTGTACCAAACGTCAAAACGTAACTGGGTGACTATAAAGGTGCACTACAGGTATCTCCGAAAGTGTCTGTTGGGTTGACACGGATCGAGACTGGGATTTGTCACTCTGTATAACGGAGAGGTATCACTGGGCCCACTCGGTAGTGCATCATCATAATGAGCTCAAAGTGACCAAGTGTCTGGTCATGGGATCATGCATTACGGTACGAGTAAAGTGACATGCCGGTAACGAGACTGAACGAGGTATTGGGATACCGACGATCGAGTCTCGGGCAAGTAACATACCTCTAACAAAGGGAATAGTATACGGGGTTGATTGAATCCTTGACATCGTGGTTCATCCGATGAGATCATCGAGGAGCATGTGGGAGCCAACATGCGTATCCAGATCCCGCTGTTGGTTACTGACCGGAGAGCCGTCTCGGTCATGTTTGCATGTCTCCCGAACCCGTAGGGTCTACACACTTAAGGTTCGGTGACGCTAGGGTTATTAGGAAGACTTGTATGTGATTACCGAATGTTGTTCGGAGTCCCGGATGAGATCCCGGACGTCACGAGGAGTTCCGGAATGGTCCGGAGGTGAATATTTATATATGGGAAGTTGTCATACGGACACCGGAAAGTTTCGGGGGCATATCGGTATTGTACCGGGGCCACCGGAGGGGTTCCGGGGGTCCACCGGGAGGGGCCACCCCTCTCGGAGGGCCTCATGGGCCGCTAGGGGCAGGGAACCAGCCCCTGGAGGGCTGGGTGCGCCCCCCTTGGGCCCATGCGCCTAGGGTTGGGGGGGAACCCTAGTGGGGGCGTCCCCCTTGTTTGGGGGGCAAGCCCCCCTCCCTGGCCGCCGCCCCCCCTCTAGATCTCATCTAGAGGGGGCTGGCCCCCTTCCCCCTTCCCCTATAAATAGAGGGGCAAGGGGAGGGCTGAACACCTGATCCAAGGCGCAGTCCCTCCCCTCCCCAACACCTCTCCTCCTCCGTTGAGTGCTTGGCGAAGCTCTATCGGAGTACTGCCTCTCCACCAACACCACGCCGTCGTGCTGCTGCTGGAGCCTTCTTCCTCAACCTCTCATTCCCCCTTGCTGGATCAATAAGGAGGAGACGTCATCCGCTCCGTACGTGTGTTGAATGCGGAGGTGCTGTCCGTTCGGCACTTGGTCATCGGTGATTTGAATCATGGAGAGTACGACTCCATCGTCACCGTTCTCTTGAACGCTTCCGCACGCAATCTACAAAGTGGTATGTAGATGCAATCTCTCTCCCATGACTCATTGCTTAGATGAACTCATAGATGGATCTTGGTGAAACCATAGGAAATTTTTTAATTTTCTGCAACGTTCCCCAACTGTGGCATCATGAGCTAGGTCTATGCGCAGTTCTCTATTGCACGAGTAGAACACAAATTTGTTGTGGGCGTAGATCTTGTCAACTTGCTTGCAGCTACTAGTCTTTTCTTGATTCAGCAGTATTGTGGGATGAAGCGGCCCGGACCGACCTTACACATACGCTTACGTGAGACAGGTTCCACCGACTGACATGCACTAGTTGCATAAGGTGGCTAGCGGGTGTCTGTCTCTCCCACTTTAGTTGGAGCGGATTCGACGAAAAGGGTCCTTATGAAGGGTAAATAGAAGTTGACAAAATCACGTTGTGGTTATTCATAGGTAAGAAAATGTTCTTGCTAGAACCCAATTGCAGCCACGTAAAAGATGAAACAACAATTAGAGGACGTCTAACTTGTTTTTGCAGCAATTGTCATGTGATGTGATATGGCCAGAAGTTGTGATGAATGATGAATGATATATTGTGATGTATGAGATCATGTTCTTGTAATAGGAATCACGACTTGCATGTCGATGAGTATGACAACCGGCAGGAGCCATAGGAGTTGTCTTTATTTTTTGTATGACCTGCGTGTCATTGAAGAACGCCATGTAAATTACTTTACTTTATTGCTAAACGCGTTAGCCATAGAGGTAGAAGTAGTCGTTGGCGTGACAACTTCATGAAGACACGATGATGGAGATCATGATGATGGAGATCATGGTGTCATGCCGGTGACGAAGATGATCATGGAGCCCCGAAGATGGAGATCAAAGGAGCTATATGATATTGGCCATATCATGTCACTATTATATAATTGCATGTGATGTTTATTATGTTTATGCATCTTGTTTACTTAGAACGGCGGTAGTAAATAAGATGATCCCTTATAATAATTTCAAGAAAGTGTTCCCCCTAACTGTGCGCCGTTGCTAAAGTTCGTCGTTTCGAAGCACCACGTAATGATCGGGTGTGATAGATCCTTAGATTCACATACAACGGCTGCAAGACAATTTTACACACGCAGAAACACTAAGGGTTAACTTGATGAGCCTAGCATGTACAGACATGGCCTCGGAACACAAGAGACCGAAAGGTCGAACATGAGTCGTATGGAAGATACGATCAACATGGAGATGTTCACCGATGATGACTAGTCCGTCTCACGTGATGATCGGACACGGCCTAGTCGACTCAGATCGTGTAAACACTTAGATGACTAGAGGGATGTCAATCTGAGTGGGAGTTCATTAAATAATTTGATTAGATGAACTTAATTATCATGAACTTAGTCTAAAGTCTTTGCAAAATATGTCTTGTAGATCAAATGGCCAACGCTCATGTCAACATGAACTTCAACGCGTTCCTAGAGAAAACCAAGCTGAAAGATGATGGCAGCAACTATTCGGACTGGGTCCGGAACCTGAGGATCATCCTCATAGCAGCCAAGAAAGATTATGTCCTAGAAGCACCGCTAGGTCAAGCACCAATCCGAGAGAACCAAGATGTTATGAATACTTGGCAATCACGTGCTGATGATTACTCCCTTGTTCAGTGCGGCATGCTTTATAGCTTGAAACCGGGGCCCCAAAAGCGTTTTGAGCGACACGGAGCATATGAGATGTTCGAGGAGCTGAAAATGGTTTTTCAAGCTCATGCCCGGGTCGAGAGATATGATGTCTCCGACAAGTTCTATAGTTGTAAGATGGAGGAAAACAGTTCTGTCAGTGAGCACATACTCAAAATGTCTGGGTTGCACAACCGCCTGTCCCAGCTGGAGATCAACCTCCCGGATGAGGCAGTCATTGACAGAATCCTTCAGTCACTCCCACCGAGCTATTAGAGCTTTGTGCTGAACTACAATATGCAGGGGATGGTGAAGACCATTCCTGAAGTATTTTCAATGCTGAAGTCCGCAGAGGTTGAAATCAAGAAAGAACATCAAGTGTTGATCTTCAATAAGACCACAAAGTTCAAGAAGGGCAAGGGTAAGAAGAACTTCAAGAAGGACGGCAAAGATGTTGCCGCGCCCCGTAAGCCAGTTGCCGGGAATAAGTCCAAATGGACCCAAGCCTGAGACTGAGTGCTTTTATTGCAAAGGGAAGGGTCACTGGAAGCGGAACTGCCCCAAATACTTAGCGGACAAGAAGGCCGGTAACACTGAAGGTATATTTGATATACATGTAATTGATGTGTACCTTACCAGTACTCGTAGTAACTCCTGGGTATTTGATATCGGTGCCGTTGCTCATATTTGTAACTCACAGCAGGAGCTGCGGAATAAGCGGAGACTGGCGAAGGACGAGGTGACGATGCGCATCTGGAATGGTTCCAAGGTCGATGTGATCGCCGTCGGCACACTACCTCTACATTTACCTACGGGATTAGTTTTAAACCTCAATAATTGTTATTTAGTGCCAAGTTTGAGCATGAACATTGTATCTGGATCTCGTTTGATACGAGATGGCTACTCATTTAAATCTGAGAATAATGGTTGTTCTATTTATATGAGAGATATGTTTTATGGTCATGCCCCAATGGTCAATGGTTTATTCTTAATGAATCTCGAATGTAATGTTACACATATTCATAGTGTGAATACCAAAAGATGTAAAGTTGATAACGATAGTCCCACATACTTGTGGCACTGCCGCCTTGGTCACATTGGTGTCAAGCGCATGAAGAAGCTCCATACTGATGGACTTTTAGAGTCTCTCGATTATGAATCATTTGACACATGCGAACCATGCCTCATGGGCAAAATGACCAAGACTCCATTCTCCGGAACAATGGAGCGAGCAACCAACTTATTGGAAATCATACATACTGATGTGTGTGGTCCAATGAGCGTTGAGGCTCGCGGAGGATATCATTATGTTCTCACTCTCACTAATGACTTGAGTAGATATGGATATGTCTACTTGATGAAACACAAGTCTGAGACCTTTGAAAAGTTCAAGGAATTTCAGAATGAAGTAGAGAATCAACGTGACCGAAAGATAAAATTCTTACGATCGGATCGTGGAGGAGAATATTTAAGTCACGAATTTGGTACACACTTAAGAAAATGTGGAATCGTTTCACAACTCACGCCGCCTGGAACACCTCAGCGTAACGGTGTGTCCGAACGTCGTAATCGCACTCTATTGGATATGGTGCGATCTATGATGTCTCTTACCGATTTACCGCTATAATTTTGGGGATACGCTCTAGATACAGCTACATTCACTTTAAATAGGGCACCGTCTAAATCCGTTGAGATGACACCGTATGAATTATGGTTTGGGAAGAAACCTAAGCTGTCGTTTCTAAAAGTTTGGGGATGCGATGCTTATGTCAAGAAACTTCAACCTGAAAAGCTCGAATCCAAGTCGAAAAAATGCGTCTTCATAGGATACCCTAAGGAAACCATTGGGTATACCTTCTACCTTAGATCCGAAGGCAAGATCTTTGTTGCCAAGAACAGATCCTTTCTGGAAAAAAGAGTTTCTCTCGAAAGGAGTAAGTGGGAGGAAAGTAGAACTCGATGAAGTACTACCTCTTGAACCGGAAAGTAGTGCAGCTTAGGAAAATGTTCCTGTGGTGCCTACACCAACTAGAGAGGAAATTAATGATGATGATCAAGGTACTTCGGATCAAGTTGCTACTGAACTTCGTAGGTCCACAAGGACACGTTCCACACCAGCGTGGTATGGCAACCCTGTCCTGGAAATCATGTTGTTAGACAATGGTGAACCTTCAAACTATGAAGAAGCCATGGCGGGCCTAGATTCCAACAAATGGCTAGAAGCCATGCAATCCGAGATAGAATCCATGTATGAAACAAAGTATGGACTTCGACTGACTTGCCCGATGATCGGCGAGCGATAGAAAACAAATGGATCTTCAAGAAGAAGACGGATGCGGATGGTAATGTCACCATCTATAAAGCTCGACTTGTCGCTAAGGGTTATCGGCCAGTTCAAGGGATTGACTACGATGAGACTTTCTCTCCCGTAGTGAAGCTTAAGTCCATCCGAATCATGTTAGCAATTGTCGCATACTATGATTATGAGATATGGCACATGGACGTCAAAACGGCATTCCTTAACGGTTATCTTAAGGAAGAGCTGTATATGATGCAGCCGGAAGGTTTTGTCGATCCTAAGAATGCTAACAAAGTATGCAAGCTCCAGCGATCCATTTATATGCTGGTGCAAGCATCTCGGAGTTGGAACATTCGCTTTGTTGAGATGATCAAAGCGTTTGGGTTTATGCAGACTTATGGAGAAGCCTGCGTTTACAAGAAAGTGAGTGGGAGCTCTGTAGCATTTCTCATATTATATGTAGATGACATACTTTTGATGGGAAATGATATAGAATTCTTGGACAGCATTAAGGCCTACTTGAGTAAGTGTTTTTCAATGAAGGACCTTGGAGAAGCTACTTACATATTAGGCATCAAGATCTATAGGGATAGATCAAGACGCCTCATAGGTCTTTCACAAAGCACATACCTTGATAAGATTTTGAAGAAGTTCAAAATGGATCAGCCCAAGAAAGGGTTCTTGCCTGTATTGCAAGGTGTGAAATTGAGCACGGCTCAGTGTCCGACCACGGCAAAAGATAAAGAATAGATGAGTGTCATCCCCTATGCCTCAGCCATATGATCTATTATGTATGCCATGCTGTGTACCAGACCTGATGTAAACCTTGCCGTAAGTTTGGTAGGAAGGTACCAAAGTAATCCCGGCAAGGAACACTGGACAGCGGTCAAGAATATCCTGAAGTACCTGAAAAGGACAAAGGACATGTTTCTCGTTTATGGAGGTGATGAAGAGCTCGTCGTAAAGGGTTACGTCGACGCTAGCTTCGACATAGATCTGGATGACTCTAAATCACAAACCGGATACATGTATATGTTGAATGGTGGAGCAGTAAGCTGGTGCAGCTGCAAACAGAGCGTCGTGGCGGGATCTACATGTGAAGCGGAATACATGGCAGCCTCGGAGGCAGCGCATGAAGCAATATGGGTGAAGGAGTTCATCACCGACCTAAGAGTCATACCCAATGCGTCGGGGCCGATCAAACTCTTCTGTGACAACACTGGAGCTATTGTCCTTGCCAAGGAGCCCAGGTTTCACGAGAAGACCAGGCACATCAAGCGTCGTTTCAACTCCATCCGTGAAAATGTTCAAGATGGAGACATAGATATTTGCAAAGTATATACGGATCTGAATGTCGCAGATCCGTTGACTAAACCTCTTCCACGAGCAAAACATGATCAACACCAGAACTCTATGGGTGTCGATTCATCACAATGTAACTAGATTATTGACTCTAGTGCAAGTGGGAGACTGTTGGAAATATGCCCTAGAGGCAATAATAAAAGGATTACTATTATATTTCCTTGTTCATGATAATTGTCTTTTATTCATGCTATAATTGTATTATCCGGAAATCATAATGCACGTGTGAATACATAGACCACAATACATCCCTAGTAAGCCTCTAGTTGACTAGCTCGTTGGTCAACAGATAGTCATGGTTTCCTGACTATGGACATTAGATGTCATTGACAATGGGATCACATCATTAGGAGAATGATGTGATGGACAAGACCCAATCCTAAGCATAGCACAAGATAGTGTAGTTCGTTTTGCTAGAGCTTTTCCAATGTCAAGTATTTTTTCCTTAGACCATGAGATCGTGTAAATCCCGGATACCGTAGGAGTGCTTTGGGTGTACCAAACGTCACAACGTAACTGGGTGACTATAAAGGTGCACTACAGGTATCTCCGAAAGTGTCTGTTGGGTTGACACGGACCGAGACTGGGATTTGTCACTCCGTATAACGGAGAGGTATCACTAGGACCACTCGGTATTGCATCATCATAATGAGCTCAAATTGACCAAGTGTCTGGTCACGGAATCATGCATTACGGTACGAGTAAAGTGACTTGCCGGTAACGAGACTGAACGAGGTATTGGGATACCGACGATCGAGTCTCGGGCAAGTAACATACCGTCTGACAAAGGGAATAGTATATGGGGTTGATTGAATCCTCGACATCGTGGTTCATCCAATGAGATCATCGAGGAGCATGTGGGAGACAACATGGGTATCCAGATCCCGCTGTTGGTTATTGACCGGAGAGCCGTCTCGGTCATGTCTGCATGTCTCCCGAACCCGTAGGGTCTACACACTTAAGGTTCGGTGACGCTAGGGTTATTAGGAAGACTTGTATGTGATTACCGAATGTTGTTCGGAGTCCCGGATGAGATCCCGGACGTCACGAGGAGTTCCGGAATGGTCTGGAGGTGAATATTTATATATGGGAAGTTGTCATACGGACACCGGAAAGTTTCGGGGGCATATCGATTGTACCGGGGCCACCGGAGGGGTTCCGGGGGTCCACCGGGAGGGGCCACCCCTCTCGGAGGGCCTCATGGGCCGCAAGGGGCAGGGAACCAGCCCCTGGAGGGCTGGGCGCCCCCCCCCTTGGGCCCATGCGCCTAGGGTTGGGGGGGGGGAACCCTAGTGGGGGCGCCCCCCTTGCTTGGGGGGCAAGCCCCCCTCCCTGGTCGCCGCACCCCCTCTAGATCTCATCTAGAGGGGGCCGGCCCCCTTCCCCCTTCACCTATAAATAGAGGGGTGAGGGGAGGGCTGAACACCTGATCCAAGGCGCATCCCCTCCCCTCCCCAACACCTCTCCTTCTCCGTTGAGTGCTTGGCGAAGCTCTGTCGGAGTACTGCCTCTCCACCAACACCACGCCGTCGTGCTGCTGCTAGAGCCTTCTTCCTCAACCTCTCCTTCCCCCTTGCTGGATCAAGAAGGAGGAGACGTCATCCGCTCCGTACGTGTGTTGAACGCGGAGGTGTTGTCCGTTCGACACTTGGTCATCGGTGATTTGAATCACGGCGAGTACGACTCCATCATCACCGTTCTCTTGAACGCTTCCGCACGCGATCTACAAAGTGGTATGTAGATGCCATCTCTCTCCCATGACTCGTTGCTTAGATGAACTCATAGATGGATCTTGGTGAAACCGTAGGAAAATTTTTAATTTTCTGCAATGTTCCCCAAGAGGGAGGGGCCCACCACCATGAAAATCAGGGGAGGAGAGAGAGAGAGGCAATTTACGTTAACCCTTTCGTAGGTTCCCGTAGATGTAGAAAGATGTGAAATGCTTGAATGTGTAGTGGACGTACTATTGGAGTGCCTAAGATAATTTGTGTATGTATAGACCCTATGTGTTTATTTTACTTTGCATGTTAGATTTGTATCGGTTCAATAAAAAGCAGAGTTGGTGATGATGGTGTGCCTGTCATCCTGCAATATAGGCCGTCCGATCTATATCTCACGGATAGGACGGAAACTATGACAATTTACCCGCACTCCTCTCCACATTTGCAGATAAGGCTTTCCCTCGTTCATCCTTTTCTCCCACAAGATCTTGATCTTCCGTGCAATGCATGGGCATCTTGCTAGTACTCCTACAATATGTATATTATAGTGAAAGTTCATATACACTGGTCGAGATTAATGCAAACTCGGCAGATTTTCATTACATTTCGAACTTTTATAGGACAGAAAAATAAAAGAAACCCGACCCTAAACCTATTCTACGGCGGCGACCAACATCCTCCATCTACGATCTCTATGTAAGGGGGCGGGTTTCAAGACCCTTGAAGTGAAGGTGCGGTCTCCGGCGAGGAAGAGTAGAACACGGGATATGGACCGGCCAGTTGGCACACCATGCCCTGTCGCCTCCCATGCCCTACTCATCCTCGGAGGAGTCCCTGACCTCAGCGGTGCCGGACGTTGGATGGCGGCAAGTAGGACGCGTGGCTGACGGTGCTCCCGTCAACGGCCGCCAGCGTGGCCACCACTTGTGCGGTCGCGTCTGTGTCTGGCTACGCCGCTATTGCATCGCGAGAGGCGACATGAGTGAGGGCGGCGACCTCGAGCTTCATCCCCGAAGACAAGCTCTCCCACAGAGCGTTCGCACTTGTGGTCATGGCGGATGTGGTGCCAGGTAGGAGGACGATGCGCTATGGTGTGGAGGTTAGCTGGGCGTTGCCGCTTTAAGTAGCACATTCCGGTGAGGCCAAGCGTCCGGGTGCGTCATTAAGTCGCCGGAGTTGGTTCCTCGGGCACCAAGCCTCTTAACGATGACATACGAATGGACGGCATGAATGCGGGCAGCTGGCGCCGGCTGGGAATGCACCGCGCGGCGGTGCGAGGGACGAGGGTTTTGGTGTGCCAGGGTAGTCAGATGCGGTCGTGGCAACGTTGGAGATGCCCTTTGCTCACATGCAATCCCCGCATGTCATTGAAAAAGGAAGACGACCCGGCATGGTCTCAGGTCCAGAGGATGCAGTTGGCCGCGCTACACCACTCCGCGGACACGTTGCAGCGCCCCGTGCATCCTCGATAAGCCGGGTGTTGGGCTGTGTTTGGATTGTGACCAAAGTGCACCTTACCAAATTTTGTTCATGACCCAAATATTGGTCTTTGTTTGGATGGTTGCCATTTTTTTGGCATGCCAATGAACTCTAGCCAACTCCAGTTCATTTTTCTTGCCAATGTCGGCCACATTATGGGCAACCAATACCTCAACCAAAATTTTGGTCATGACCCAAAGATTGGTCTTTGTTTGGATGGTTGCCATTTCTTTGGCATGCCAATGAACTCTAGCCAACTCTAGTTCATTTTTCTTGCCAATGTCGGCCAAATCATGGGCAACCAATACCTCAACCAAAATTTTGGCTACCCAATGCTTTGATGGGGCAACCTTGGGCACAAACCAAACGCCACCCTCAGCACACTGAAACCAACCGTGTCTAGCGACGATATGAGCGTGTCGCTCACCGTGGTCGCCGTGTCCAGAGGCGGTGCTGGAGCTGCGCCTTGTTGTTGGCCCCAACGACTCACATGAATGGTTGTCGATGGCGAGGAGGTCGTGGGCCAGCTCCTCCATTGGACTAGTCTGCGCTACGTCGTCCCGACGGGTGTTCCCCACATGTCGGTTTCCCTGTTTTCCCAGCCATATTTGAGCGTTAGTGCTCCGCGTTGCGCATTAGGCCTTTCACTATGTAGGCCAAGCGAGACAACTTGTTGTTTATTTGAGCCGCTCACGTATAATCATGTGGCGTTTGCTTATTTATCATTCCTCTCCAACCCTCTTCTCCATCGATCATGTCGCACTCTAGTCGAGTCCATCCTCCCGCATGCCTCATTTGAACATTCCGCCGAGTATCATTCGCATGTACCCACCCTAGTCCTCTTTCAATAGATCTCCGGACCCCGAGATGAAATCGAGAGGGAACGAGTGGGGGCATGTGATACCTAAGGCGGATTCAAAATTTTGAACCGGTGATCATAGCATCCGCAAATCATATATAAAGGGTATTCAATGTTTGTTTCATTTTTGAACGTAAAATATACTCCCTCCTATCCTTTCTAGTTTACATATAAGTTTTATGTGTAGTCAAAGTATCTCTACTTTGATGAAAAAGGTATCAACATTCAACAACGCCCAATCAATATTGTTAGATTCATACGCACTCCTAGATTTGTACTCGAGATGGTTTCCAATTTGACTATTGACAAGATTAATAGTACATGAGATGTATAATGTGAAAATTATATCATTGGAAACTCCTTTCGCATACAAATTTGACAGTATGCTTTGTGTAAGTTGCATGTCATATATTATTACTCTAACATTTGGTCAAAGTTAGCCTCGAAAAACACATTAGACCCTGTATGCTTTGTGTAAGTTGCATGTCATATATTATTACTCTAACATTTGTGTAAGTTGCATGTCATATATTATTAACATTTGGTCAAAGTAGTATAGTGGAAGTGGATCCTCTGATGTAGGTATCCCTGCCTTACCCTCCCTTTCGGTCACTTACTGGCGGACCCCATGCTTGCTAGGCCCCGCATGTTAGTTACTCAATGGGTTCGGCCATGTCAGGGGATCCTCATCCATAGTATACTCCCTCTGTTTTTATTTACTCCGCATAAAACGGAGGGAGTGGTGGTATAATAAATGACGCGGGCGGGGGAGGGGGAGGGACGTCGGTTTGCTCTCAACTGCGGTCCCACAAGACGAAGCGCGTTCCATTCGGTGAGCGAAGTGGAGGGTCCAGCGTGCCGGGCTGCAACCTGAACGCGACAAGAGCGATGTACAGTCAAAACCGATTGACCGGTCGTCACGGGAACCACTATTCACACTAGAACCTTCCCTGCTCGGCCTACGACAGCCACTGCCCTAAAACCACACCAAATCTCTAGCCCATTCCCCCACCTTTCGATCCCCTATCCCGCATCAAGTGTCCCCTAGTTCGCCGGAAAGCCATGGTGCACCACAAGATCACTTACTACAAGATGCTGACGCCGGAGTGCCGCATGGAAATCGCGGCGGCGGTCGGCGCCACAGAATTCCGTTACCATGCTCGCTTTGCGGCGGGCCAATCCCCGAGTTCTCTGGAGCCAAGCTACGAGGAGGAGGAAGCCGATCCAATGTTCATGGCGGAGGTCGCGGCGCAGAAGGCCCCCGATGGTTATGAGACGATGGACGTTGACTTCGTGCCGGCGTCCGAGTCCCCCATGGTGCAGGCGGACCAGCGGTTCAACATGGCGATACTAAAGGAGGACCGGGAGGCAGAGGCTCAACTCGACGCGGAGCGCGCGCATGCCGCTGCCATCGAGGCTCTCCTGCAGGCGGAACCGGATGTCGTGGATGTGAACCGGGTGGTGGAGGCTCAACTTGAGGCGGAGCGCGCGGATGCCGCTGCCATCGAGGCCCTCCTGCAGGCGGAATCGGACATCCTGGACTTGAACTAGGCGGCAGAGGCTCGACTCGACGCAGAGCGCGCGGATGCCGCTCTCCTCGAGCCCTCCTGCAGGCGGAACTGGACGTCCTGGACTTGAACCGGGCGGTGGAGGCTCGACTCGACGCAGAGCACGGGGATGCCGCTCTCATCGACGCCCTCCTGCAGGCGGAACCAGACGTCCTGGACTTGAACCGGGCAGCGGAGGCTCGACTCGACACGGAGCGCGCGGATGCTGTTGCCATAGAGGCCCTCCTGCAGGCGGAACCAGACGTCCTCGACTTGAACCGGGCAGTGCTCTCGTCCGTGCAGATCGCCCGCACGCTCCGCTTGAACGAGTAGCTGGAGGCCGAGGACAACCACGGTGCGGAGACACACGTCGGCAGCGACGTCTGGTTCACGCCGGCAGCCAAAGATGACGAGGCCGTCTCTTTCCGCGAGCAGTGATAGTTTTTATTTATTTTGTTGTTTTTATGGATCTTTTGCTGTGTAAAAACATATATTTGTTATGCAAGTCGCCTAACTTGGGTCAGTCTACCATTTCAGGCGGTTGGCTGAATATCCTATGTCTCCTAACCCTTCTTTGCTTCTTCGTCACCTCTTCTTCTTCCCCAACAGACCACCATAGGGGCCGTACAGATACTCCCCAACATGTGGTTGGATAAACATACTCTATGAACGAAAATTATGTGTCAGCGATAGGATGGCTGAGTTTGGTTTGTTCACATGCGACAACACGTGTAAGTGAGGGTGTGTTCCCTTGGTTGGGTTTGCGGCGTGCAGGAGCAACTGTGTGAGGGTGCGGTGCGACCGCGGCGTGCAGGAGCGAACGTGTGAGGGTGCGGTGCGATCGCGACAGCCGTGCGCAAGTGCACCTCCTTCTCATTTTGAAAACTTTAGGCAAGCTTGGCAAAAATGTGTGGCGAAGTTTGGCAATGCAAGGCCTATACCCAAACAGGATAAGTATGTACGTACTAGGAGTACTAGTGTTAAAAAAGAAAGGCGGGGTTTTCCTTCGCGGGATTTAATCGATACAAATCCTCGTTTCACGTGTCAATTAATGCGTATTTTTTTCTCCAAAGACCAAAGAGCTAACCATCTCACTCCTCATCGCTTGATTAATGCAGCGCCATGCAAACCAACCTTCTCACTTTCGCATGCATGCAGGGGATATTAATGTCCTTTATTGCTAACCCCATCAATTTTGCCTCGATTAGTGTTAGTGGCCCTTTGCAAATTGTAATTTTGATATACTAGACTTGTCTACAAAAAATGGAGGTAGTAACTATATTTCACTTCCTTCCCCATTGCGGTGACGTCGATGATATCTTTTTTTTGTGGTTTGGCGAAGTGCGTTCGACGGAGAACACCATTGAGGGAGACCACGGTAAGTCGTTCGCAAGTGCCGCCTGCAAGCCGAGACAACCGTATTATTTGCATCCAGGAAGTCCTTTATAGTACTACTAGGAGTACTAGTGCGGTGAGATGGTTTCTCGAAGAAGATGATGGAGAAGCGGAGTCAGCGAAGAGTGAAATGATGGTTGCTTTGTCCGTGCTTTTGTGATTTGACGCCTTACTGCTTTGTGATTTGTGATAGAAGGGACAGGGGAGTAGACTCTGTGCTCTATACTGTACTACATGCGTCCAAGCATGGGAGAAATAGGAGAGATGTTGCATTTTTCTATTCCTTCAATCAATCAATCAGGGAGCTTCGGTTCCATCTTTTTGGCTTTGGCAACACCGTCCACAATGGTTCCCACGATGCCAAAAGCTATTTTCACATTTGGCTACACATTGTGGATGCCCTTAACCGTACCACTTGGTTTTTCTCCTATGTGCTATCTATACAAATCTCAATTATATTGATCTAAAAAATTATAGAATCAAGATTAGTAAAAAGGAGGTGATTTTGCCGCGCAGATGGCGGGGAGGTTTCTTATTTGAGAAATGCTACATCCATGTAATGGTTTACGTAAAGTTATGAACTGATGTGATGTGGGACTATTTGATTGGATTAAAGGAGAGGATTAGGCCCACCCCACCTGAAAATCAGGGGGGGGGGCATATATAGATTAGATGGAAAGTATACGTAGCAGCTATGTAGCCCATTGTAAGTCTAGGATTAGGCTTCTTATTTTCGGAGGACGTTGTCCTGGCGGTTTGCTAACATGCGGTCCCACGTGTCAATGCTTTACCAAGCCGATCCGCGTCCCACATGAGGCAGAACAACGGCAGAAGCAACACATGGTTAAGTCGAAGAAGATGAGGGAGAAGCGGATTCAGCAACGAGTGAAATGATGGTTGCTTCGTCCCTCCAACTTCTTTTTTTAGCATTATTACTTCATCCCTCCAACTTAACTGCGGGAAAGGTGCAGCTTTGTGATTTGACGCCTCATTGCTCATTACTACGCCGGCGCCATGACTAGGGTGCTTCACCCCGGCTGCTCTGCACTGTATTCCGGTATGGCACGTAGACCCGGTAGCTTTATGTCCCACATGTTGGCGAAAGGGACTAGAAGATTTATGAAAGCGAGCACTCCACTCTTACGACGGAGGAGTAGATGACACGACGGCCCAGTGAACTGTCACTTGTACTGTATAGTACTATAGTTTTGCTGTTTCGCATGATCCATCAATACAAACCCGAATAAACAGGAAAGGGCAGGATTTTTCCCGCGCGGTAGATGATACTGGCCATACATTTCAAAGGCAATTTTAATGTATGCAAACTGAATAATTACAAGTAATAATATGATATCTAGTAAAACTAAAAACACATATGATTTATTGTGCTAGTGTAGTAGTAGTGCTGTATTGCATAGTTGTTAGATGTAACATGCGAGAACGTGTAGAGATGTAGTTTTGGAGGGCCTATAGAGAGAAAAGCGTAATACGGTCACCGAACTTCAGAATAAGCTGATCACGGTCACTATATACGTTTTGTGGTGACTATATGGTCACTTGCTCACAGTTCAGCATCGGATTGCACTCTGTTGACCGGCCAAATAGTCTGCGTGGCACCATGTTGACTAGTTAAATTGACCATGTTCCTTGTGGGTCCCACCTGTCAGTTTGCATAGGAAAAGGTCAGATAAACACAAATTTATGTAGGCGCCACAAGGCTCCAACCCGTGCGCGGGAATCACCTGGTTGTGCATGTGTCTGTCAGGGCCTGATGTGTGCGCATGCACATGTAGGTTGAGCACTTGAGCGTGACAGTGGGTGTTGGTCGTGTGGTGTACTGGTGTGTGCATGCATGCGTGCGTGTGTGCGTGTGAGTGTTGCATGTGTGCATGGCTAAGTGTGTACGTGTGAGTGTCGCGTGCGTGCCTGGGTGCTTGTGTTTGTGTGAGTGTTGTGTGGATGCAGTTCGTGTGCATGCGTGCGTGTGTGTATAATCACCACACCAGCTCCTGTGTGTTAAAACAGACGGCTCAGCATACCAATACAAGGCCACCTTGTCCGCTGTGCCCGCGGTCATGACTTCGAAGCACCGTCCAAATATATTTTTGTCGTTTGTTTTCATTCTTACTAGCAAGATGCCCATGCGTTGCACGTAACATCAAGATGTATTTTTATGACTTGTTTATCTTGTGAGAGAAAAGGATGAACGAGGGAAGGCCTTATTTGGAAATGTGGAGAGGTGTGTGGGTACCTTTTTACAAAATTGTCATAGTTTCTTTCCTATCCGTCAGATATAAATCGGACGGCCTATATTGCAGGATGGCAGGCACACCATCATCACCAACTCTGTTTTTTATAAAGTGTACTTTATGTATTTTATAAGAGTGTAGATGTAGAGTAGATACAAGTCGACAGGTGCGCACGCTGGTAGTGAGATAATGTGATGCAACACTAGAGGTGCCACGTGGAGCGTTTAACTGGTCAACTAGTCATGTCATGAGCAAATACAGAGTTGTACGATGAGCCCGTGACTGTATAATAACCACTAAACATAAATGGTGAACGTAATGAGTGGATTCTGAAGTCCAATGTATGTATCGTGCTTTCGCTTCAAATACAATGATAGTCATTGCATATATCGCGGGAGAAAGATGAAACATGCGTGAATTTTCTGGGGGCTTACTTTTAGAGGACCTGGAGATAGTTTTGTGTGCATACGTGAAAGGGGCGTACAGGGGGGTATGCGATGGAGAGAGAGATACTCTTCGTTTCTCTTTATTATGACTAACTTTGTATATAGTATAAAAATATACAAATTCATAGTGCAGAATAAATATCATTGTGGGCACCATGCAATGAAAATTAGCGTTCGTACTCCTCCATTTAAGTTTGTAATGTTGTATATATGTAGAAACTCTAAAATAATTTTTTGGCCACACTTTATTCAAAAGGAATGTTGTATGCGAAATAAACATGAAGAGAGGGCTTTTTAGATCAATGGGGTACGTGATGTAACATGTGTGAATGTGTAGTTGATGCATTTGGCGGGGCCTAGAAAGGTATGTGTGCGTATTACATATTTGAGAGAGGCATGGATAGAGGGGCCGATGGGGGGGGCATGAGAGAGATAGCACGAGAAATGAGAGTGGCCTAGAGAGAGAGATGAATATGACGTCACGACAAGAGGTTCCATTCCCTTGAGTGTGTATATGCAAGGGGGGAGGGAATAGAGGCACCAGGAGAAATTTTCTGTGTGTGTGGTGTTTGTGTTGGTATGTGTGGGTGTGAGAAGATAATGAGACGTGGGGGCAGAGGGTGTGTCACCGCGTGAGGTCCGGTGGGTCGAGGTGAGGCCCTTCGTTCGGTTCCGTCCTGCGCCACATTGGTCGGCCCGTGATGCATTTAGGAAGACTCATGGATGACTAGTCGTACAAGACAAAGATAGTAGAATTGTGAAGGACTCTGTGTCCACTGACAAAGTCGGCTAGGATTTGTAACCCTAGGTTCTCGGATTAAGGTAACCCCTTTATCTCTGATATTACTATTCATCCAACCTAACTTTAAGGGTCATTCTACAGAATGCTCTGCTAGAATCATACTCGTCGAATAGGAAGAGAGGTGTGAGACAATGCGTGAGAGACAAGCGTAAAGATAATGTGCGTACATGAGATGCGTAGGCAGGTCCATGTATATAGAAAGGGTCAATAAGGATTGTGTGTGTGTATGTTTGCGAGAGGAAGAGTGCTTCTGATAAAGGTTAGTGAAAACAGTTGTAAATGGTTACGAGAGGGAGGGAGGGTTATATCTAGAGCATGTGTGCGAGAAAGACACCTCGGGAGAGAGTGTGTGAGCATGTGTGAGAGACCACCGATGGAGAGTGAAACTACACGTAAAAGACTGCTCTACACATTGATTAAAGATATAAATTGTATCCAAATATTAGGATGGGATCATGATATTTGCAATTCATGTAAGGAGTGGTCATTGATCCATCAGACATCTAGATTCTATCGAATTTGAGTGTGTCTATGTTATTATTCGACATAATTGATCCACATAGTTAGTATTTTGAACTCCAGACAATGCATCGCTTTAGCAATCGAATATAAACGTGAGTATAGTTCATGTTGTGTGTGTAAAGCACATTATACATACGAAAGTTACACAATGGACATTATAAATAGCTACCTATGAACTAGCATACATTTAAATTCAACTTAAGGTGGTCTAAAAAATCGAATTCAACATGAAGTCCATTCAATTATTTGAATTTGATACCATGGCATTTGTAAACCATACCTAAATTATGGGGGCACCAATATTTGCTCTGATTTTGTACATAATAGCATATGTAGTCGTGCATAAAATAAATTCAAATTTAGCTCCTCCATTCCAAAATAATCGTAGTTATAGGATTTTCAAGTGTCAAAATTTCAAAAAGAAGCGGATAATTTAATGAGGTTTTCAAACATACAAGGTCAAATATAACGTTGTCTATTTAGGTCAATCCTCATAGTTCAAGAGTACTCTAAACGTGAATGCTTGTGTTTCAAAATTTCGAACGAAGTGCCAAAAGAGCCTCTACTCGCCCGAAACCGCGTGAGACCAATGTTTGGTAGTGCAAGGAAATTACTTTTCTAATAACTCCGACCCGTGAAACCTACCGGCCCGACGTCCAAAGGTCTAAACCGGGGTAGGTTTGTAGCTTCATCTAGACGCCACGCAACCGCCTCCGAAAAACATTCATACACAATGGCCGCCTAAGCACACATGCGCACGGCCGAAATCGCTCCCGCCCACTATATGGGACACCTGGGATTACCATCCATCCCCGACCAGCAGTAGGTCCGAAATTTAAGAGGGGGGCAAAGTTTGTATTTTCCCCAAATTTCAAACAAGCGCGTCCCATCTTCTGTTCAAAAAAGCCAAAAACAAGCGCGTCCCAGACCAAAACATGGTTCCCCCCCACCCGTCCGATTCCCCATTCATACTCCATGGGCGCCAAAACTACCTCTCCACTAGCCGCGAAACCCCGGCATCCTCCGTCCACCACCCCATCCCACCCATCAACCGCCGCCCTCCTCCATCAAGCCGGAGCCGATACCCCAACGTCGTCGTCCACCGCAACCTCAACCGCAACGCCCTCCACGGCTAGTAGTTGAAGCCGAGGCCGAGCCGTCCGTACCCAAGCCAGTTCAACCACGCCGTCCTGCGCCTCACCGCTGCCGCTCCAACTTCGCCACCCTCCACTGCACCGGAGCTATTCCTGCTACGCCGTCCTTCTCCGCCTCGGATCTGCTTCCCCTTCGCCGACATACGGCCACGACAACATAGTCAACAATTTGTCCATGGGTTCGTCCAAGCCTGCACCCTCCAGAACATCGGTTTCCCCGGTAAAAAGAAGAAGATCGGCGCGACATGTGGAGGTGACCACACCGGCAACCGAAAAAGGTACTCCTCTTCCCTTATTCGTGCAAATCTTGCGTCTCTGCTTGCACGGTATTCATCCCACAGAAGACACTAGTTGACCACTTCTTCTTGATACTAGATGTTCCTAGTAACTCGTGATTCACAAGGTTTCTCCTCATATACTATTTCACCTTAGCTAGAGGCCCTTTGCCCCCTGAATTTCAATTTCTGGCCAGTTGATTCCCAATTAACGGAAGCATTCCCTGGCGTAACATGCGCTAGTACGACTATTACACCGGGGAAGCAGCGCCGTGGTGTTTATCTTAGGGGCGTGTGTGGCCTAGAGCTACTAGCGCCCGATCTGGAGGTCGGCCGAGATTAAAGGGATGGCATGGGGGCCCTGCCAAGCACGGCGGTGGTGTGAGGTCGATGGGAGGGCGGGGCGGCGGAGGTAGGGGTCTGGGCCGGTGGTCGCTGGAGGTTCAAGAAAGATCGTCAACAGTGACTGGCGGGAGGTAGACGAAGGCCATCTGCCCGTTCCTTATAGATTGGACGGTTCATTAAAAAAATCGACTGGCCTATTTATTTTCAGTCGACTGTTATCTTAGATATGACCACATGTGGTGGTGTGCTGCAGGAGTACCTGCATTTCCTGTGCTCATATATTAGAAAATCATACGGAGTAGAATCTAATTTTGTTTGCCATGCAATATGTCTCCTGTCATTTATTTTTCAGCCACCTGCTATCTGCTACTTTTACAGTGCACTAGTTCCGCACACACTTCACCCATACTCTCACTATTGTGTTTTTATGCAAGGGTATTTTAGAGTCTGCCTCGAGAGAAGCAAAAAAGAAAAGAGACAAGTCGTGCCAGCTTTCTACGCAGCTAGGCACGGCACGTTACAGCGCTATAAAGGGTGCAGTGTCAGCAGATGGAGACGGTAAACGTAGCTCTGGAGTTGATGACCTCGCTCGCAATGAACCACCATCCTAGGTGCTTGCTTTAACTTCACGGTTTTATATGTGGTTGCATGTTCCATATGGTGTCTAGCTTGTATTCGAAAGGCCGAAGTTGGTCTTTATTAAGATAAGGAAAGATATTTTTTACATGAACCACCATCCCGTGAGCACCAGAAGACAAATAGCTAGTCAGGGCACTGGCCGAGCCAGTGACAAGCCCAGCAAAGATAGGCATCACTTGGAAGCCAACTAAAAAGTTGTGATGGTGGCGAAGCAGCCCACCTCCCACCAGGCTCTTAGGTCCTAGATGATCATGCTCACCACTCCATCCAGATGTCTAGCTTGTATTGCTTCCAATTTGGTTAAATTGCATCTGCTTAGCTTACACATTATACCTTTGAATATGACATGCCTTTCTGTTTTTGGTACATACTAGTACATCTGTGTATTAACCATGTTCTTACATCAAACTAATGTTCTTGTGTATCCCTCATCAATCACTTATGATGAGGCAGGCAGGCAAGGGGACTACTCCTCATTTAAAGAATGCAGCGTCAGCCTCCCGACATGATTCTCAAGAAACAGAAATGCTAGATGAAGATAGTGAACGTAGCTCTGTAGTTGATTACAACATTTCCCCTACACTAGCATCGCATGTGCTTGCTCTAACTTGGCAGCATGATATGTGGTTGCATGTTGCATATGGTGTCTAGATTGTAATTCTTCCAATCTGGTTAAACTGCATGTGCTAGTCTGCTTAGCTTATACATTATACCTGATAATGTGACATGCCTTCTTGTATTTAGTACATAGTACATCTGTCTATTAAGCATGTCCTTACATAAAACTATTGTTTTTTTGTATCCCGCATCAATCAACATGACAAGACACCTTTAGTATATGCAGTGCGATATTAGTTGCATCTTTCATATGATTTATAGCATGTGCTGCTTCTAATTTGTTGAAATTCCATTTATGATGGGACGCTTTTAACTTGGCAGAGTCATATTGGTTGCATCTTTCATGTGGTGTCTAGCTTGCATTGCTTCTTATTTGCTGGAATGGTTTCTGGTTAGTTTACACAAACAGTTGTGAACATGCCATGCCGTCCTGTTTTTCGTACATATTCCATCCTGGTATCATGTGTTTGCCTTACATCAAAGTAGTGATTGTCAATATCATGCACGAATGAGTTCTGAAGAGATAATTTTATTGTTTTTTCTTGTCGGTTTTACTTGACAATTCAAAATCAATAAAGCAGAAGGAAGTTAGCAAGGCAGTGGATAAAGGTGCTCCTTCCGAACGGAGGGCCTCTACATTTTCTACTCCTCCACAACCCCAAGATGATTTCCAAGACAACACATGCATAGACACTCAACAAAGCTGTGTTTATGATGAGCACGTCTCCCCTAGTGCAGCATCACCGGTGCTCCCTCTAACTTGGCACTGTTATATGTGGTTGCATGTTATTACATCTGCTTACTTTACACATTATACTTGAATAAGACACGTGTTCCTGTTTCTAGAACATACAATATTTGTCTATCACACCATGTTATTACATCAAATCACTACTGCTGTGTAACCTGCAACAATCACTTATCATAAGACACGTTTGACTTCGGAGTGTGATATAGGTTACATCTCACATTCTTTTCTAGCTTGTACTACTAATTTGTTGAAATGGCACTTATGACGAGACAGTTTTAACTTGGTAGAGTGATATTCGTTGCATCTTTCATATGGTGTCTAGTTTTCATTGCTTCTAATTTGTTGAAATGCCTTCTCCTTAGTTTACACATCATAAGCTGTGAATATGCAATACTGTGAATATGCAATGGCACTAATGACGAGAGACCTCTAACATGGTAGTGTGATGTTGTTTGCATCTTGCATATGATTTATTTCTTGTACTGCTTCACATTTGTTTAAACGCCATTTATGATGAGACACTGTTAACTTGGCAGAGCGATATTTGTAGCATCTTTCATATGGTGTCTACCTTCCATTGCATTGCTTCTAATTTGGTGAAATGTCTTCTTCTTAGTTTACACATCATAGTTCTGGTTATCTCTTCCGTCCTGTTTTTCATACATATTACATCCTCCTATCATGTGGTTGTCTAACATCAAAGTTCAGTTCGTCTGCATCACGCATCAATTTGTTCTGAAGAACTAAATTGTTATTCGTTTTTCTTGTCGGCTTGACTTAACATGGCACAGAGAAAGTGGAAGAAACACAGAATGGCAGGGAATGAGAAGTGGATTAATCCTGCAGATTCTGCTGGTACTGATGGTGCAATAGAAGGTCAAAGTCTAGCGGCAAATTCAACAAACACGGCATCCCATGCTACACGAGTTGCAAAAAAAGCCAAACAGAAACAAATAGCTGCCACCAAACAAGCAGAGACAGCCCTAGTTCTTGCAACACCTACCACAGTACTACCAGCTGCATGATTTACTCGTGCGTCAACTGAGCTAGCAGCACATTCCCAAGCTCCCTTGCCACCTGACACTACTTCCCAAGCACTCTTGACACAAGACGAGTTGGCAATATCAGATGAACCTTGTGAGCTTCAACAGCAAGAAGGTAGTTGCTGGAGTCAAGTTACAGTTGCATGCTTCTTTATATGTAGTCTCATAGTTTGATGTACACTAACACTTCCTATGTTCGTTGTTGGACTAGCACCTAGGCGCAAGAGGAAACAAACATCAGGGATAATGCTCTATAGGTTAACTAAATCTAGAGGAGGAAGAATGGAGATCCGTTTTGAGGCAGGTTTAAAAAGGCCACGTGATGCTACAAAGTTAGCCAAGTTAGTATCAGAGGCAGCGGTTGCCGTTAGGTGTCATGTACGTATCCTCCCAACATGGATTCAGTACAGGAATGACAAAGATGAAACCCAATTCAACACCTTCCTCGACCATTTATCTGTAAGTATGGTTATGTATGGAAACTAGTAATATCGTCTTGCTCTGTCCCATACTTTCTAGGTTGCTGATAATGAGACTCCCATAATTTTCAACAGATGAGGTTCAAGTTGGATAGCCAAGATGATGCAACCAGACAAGCTTGCACCCATGTTTTCAAGTCTGCTCTGTGACAGTATCGGTATAACTTGAGGAAAACCCACTTTGAAGGCAAGGCTAACAGTGAACTTTCCCAAACATCTCCAATGGAAAATATATCAGATGAAGACTGGAGGGGCCTTGTTAAACACTGGTCTGATCCGAAGTATCAGGTACATTATATATATGTGATCGTATCACATGTTGAAGTCCTATTTATGCATGTGCCACACAAATCTATCTTCTTGTAGGTGAACTGTTCAAAGAACAAGGCCAACCGTACGGAAGTGAAATTCCAACAGATGACAGGATCTCGTAGCTTTATTGCACACTGCGAGGCTCTTGTAATTAGCTGTTGTTTCACTCTTTTTGTTGTACCATATTATCATATCTATATTGACTTGTTCGTAATGCAGAAGAAAGCCCGCAAGGACCAAAAAGTACATGAACCAAATGATGTGGAAATCTTCAAGGACTGTCACACCAGCAAGAAGAAGGGCATGACTACACCAGTCAAAGCCGTTGTTGTAAGTCCTAAATCCTCATGCCTTTTAACTACTACTTACTCTGACTTGTGCCTTAAACTGCATGGTTTGCAGCTAATGTCTATTACTCTTTTCAATTTTATACACAATTGTCTTAGCGTATCATTGAACCTTACAACGTTTAAAAGAGAGGAGTGATGTTCCTTTGATCTTGACCCGTAATCTAGTTCCGTGCTGGACTTGCCCACACAATGTTACAATTGCCTGTTTGTCTGTTCTCAGATGTTTTATGATATGAATGATGTCATACTATGCTTACCGTATTATAAACTTCGTCTTTTTATCCTTAGCCCTCAATACAATGTGAAGAAATATACAATACATTAGCGATGGTACATGGACATATGTTTGGAACCTGGTTTTATTATGTACTTTGCAATAAAATACAACTAATATTTTACATGGGTTCACCAGAATAAGTTCTGTATATAGACCAAAGCTATTTTGTTTTGTAAGTGCATCTAGTGCCCCTTAGTGATTTTGGTGTATTGGAGACTTATAGGATAAGGGACTAATGTGTTTATGAGTGTACACAGGTCTATAAGTCAATGAGGAGTTTGATATTTACAGAGAAAGTCGACCCCTAAAAATGAAGTTCTTCGACTGAAGACTTTGATATTCTGAAGACTTTCTGAAGACTTTAAAAGTGAAGAAATTGGTGTGACCTTGAAGACTTGGTATTCATTTGAGGAACATGAAGCGTGAAGACTTTTGTTTTTGTTGTTTCATTTTCTCTTTCTTGAGTCATAGGGAACACCGTACTGTTAAAGGGGGTCGAGGAAATACTAAGGAAAATTTTCCATGTGATGCTCAATTCAAAATCCTACACCTACCAATCCCTTCGAGTGAAGCCTTTGGAAATCTCATACAGTTCAGTCAATTTCTTCAGTGACAGAGACGAAGTTCTTCTGGTCGCTGAGGAATTTGTTCTGACTGAGGAGTCAGGAATTCGCTAGTGCAGATTGCCTACACGGTGAGGAACATGATAGCCCTGAGGAATTTGAGAGTCAACTTTCCGACCGTTGTTGTGCTGCGCGCCAATTGTCCCAAAATATCTTATCCACCTAACGGTCATATCATTGAAGGGCATTTATGTTTTATCATGTCGGGCTACTCCCTAGGCTATAAATAGCCGCCCCTACAACCACTAGTTGGTTGGCTGCTCCGAGAGAAACTGACACTTGTCATTTGAGAGCATCCCATCCTCCGAGGACTTTGAGCGAAAATCATCGAGTGAGGAAAAACCCAAAGCCAAACACCTACAAACCCAAAGTGATTGAACATCACTGAAGAGATTGATCCTGCGTGGATCTGACTCTTGTTACCTTTGAAGAGCGTGCTTCTTCCAGACTGTTAGGCGTCATGGTCTAGAGCATCCAAGAGGAATTGTGGATCACCGAGTGACCGAGTCTGTGAAGGTTTGGAAGTCGCCTGAAGACTTACCACGAGTGATTGGATGAGGTCTGTGTGACCTAACTTCAAGGAGAATATGGTGAGGACTTGGTGTCCTGAGCTGCGTGCTCAGCGACTGGGTGTCCGGGACTGTGTGTCCTCGAGTTTAAATACTCAACCGCTCCAACCAGACGTACAACTAAGACAACAGTTGGAACTGGTCTACCAAATCATTGTCTTCACCAACCTTACTGGTTCTATTTCCTCAACTCTTTCATTTCCTCATTACTGTGTTGAGTGATTGTTCATCTCTGTGTTTGAAGACTTTGACTGAAGACTTTCTCAATTTCCTCAGTTCAATTTCTTCAGTCTCTTTGTCTTCATCTTGTGTTATCTTGTGATTACGCTTTCTGTACTCTGTGCTTGTCTTCATTTCATCATGATGACTATGTCTGTATTCTGTTATGCTTACTTCTGAGTACTTATTCCGCTGCAAGTAGTTCTTCGCTAAGGAATTTCCTCATCGGCAAATTCCTTAGTGAAGAATTCATAAAAATCGCCTATTCACCCCCCTCTAGTCGATATAACACACTTTCAATTGGTATTAGAGCAAGGTACTCCCTTGATCTGTGTGATTTTGGTTTAACCACCTGAAGTTCTAGTTATGTCGACTGCAGGATCGAGGAACGTTTCCTACCCCATCTTTGACGGTCATGAGTATCCTCGGTGGAAGGCCATGATGAAAAAGTGACTCATGGCTATGGACAGCGAACTGTGGACCGTCACCGAGATCGGTCTTACCGATCTATGCAAGATGGCTGAGGCTGATGACATTCGCAAGTACACACTGCTTAACCTCACAGCGAAAGATCTCATCTGCTCTAGTCTGTCCCGAAATCAGTTCAGGAACGTCATGCATCTCAATCACGTGAAGCTAATCTGGGACCGTCTCTCTGAGGTCTACGAAGGTCATCGAACTCATCATGATCCTTGGTTTGAGGATTACAAGGAATCTCTCAGTGCGATGACATTCAAACCAGAATCATCATCATCTACCCCCTGCCTTATGGCAAATAGTGTTAAGGTAACCGAATGCTACCTATCCGAGTCTAGTGATGATGAATCTGGCGATGAATTTGGACGTAGCTATGTTAAACTTGCTTCCCTTGCCACTAAACAATAAAGAGCTTTGGAAAAAGTTCAGTACATGCTAAATAAGAGCGATGATATGTTGGGTGAAGAAATGGATCAGTCAAAAGCATTGGCTGAAAGTCTTCAGGGACTTCACTCCAAGTTTGACGACCTTCAAGGTCATCATAACGCACTCTTATCTGATCACGAGAAGCTTTCTCTTGAACTTCTTCAAAGAAAGCAAGATCTTGAGAAGCTAAGAGTGAGTTATGAAGATCTTCAGAAGGAGCGTGATTCACTACTTGCTCAACAAATCAGCGCTTCTCAGGAAGAATTTGTTCATCCATGCTTAAAGTGCATTGAACGTGAATCTGCTAATTCTTCACCTGAATGTTCAAATGCTTCAACTGTTACAAATTCTTCACTTGCCTTTGCTATCACTAATTCCTCATCTGAGGACATTGCTAGTATCACTGACGATGCAGGGCTGAAGGAATTGTACATGACAGGCATGTACAAAAGCCTCAAAGGGCATCAGACTCTTTGTGATGTGCTTAAAAAGCAGATCCTCAACAGGAACCCTAGGAAAGAGGGTATTGCCTTTGAGAGGAAACTCAATGTTGATGGAACATATTGGAAGCCTGAGCAGTACCCCAAAACCTCATGGGTTGCTGCAAAGGGACCTCCAGTTGATCCATCTAACTTATCTCGCTTTACATGTGAATCTCCTCATTCTTCTGATGAGTCATTTGACTTCAACTATAAACTGTTCAAAAATTAGAATGGTGAAGTATTTGCTAGATATGTTGGCACTAACTGCAGGAACGGTTCTCCTATGAAGAAAATCTGGGTTCCCAAGAAGTGCCTTGAAAGTGTTCAGGTGAATGTCCTCATGACACCACTAGTGAAGAGTAGGAACCCTAGATCAAACTCTTCATATGGAACAAATTCTTCATATGGATCCAAGTCCTCATATGGACCAAATTCCTCACGTGGATCAAAATCCTCAAAAGGATCAATGTCCTCATATGATTATCATCGTGCTAACAACTCTGTTTCGCAGGGTAGAGCTAAGGGCTATGAATATGTGCATTATTCTTCAAACCAATATGTTCATAAGTCCTCGAAGAATTTCTCTGCTTATTCATATGCTTACCCTAACCCCTCTTATGTGAAACGAAATGGATTGGCTTCTATGCCACCATTCTCATATGGAGCTTGTAGAGTGATGAAGTCTCTGCCACCCCTTCAGATGTGGGTGGTGAAGAAAAAGAACTAATTTCTTCTGCAGGGTCAGGTCTCCAGACGTGCTTTAGCATCTGAAGAATTTGTTGGGGGGCTGACAAAAATGCCTGAAAGGACGCAGGCGAATCATGATGAAATGAACTTTTATTTCACACATCCTCATGCTACTATATCTGTTTTTACTCGTTGATGAAATTCATCTGATGAATTTGATATCATATTCTTCACTGATGAGGTATATGAGTTCGTAAGTTGCACTAATTCATCTGCAAGATGATCAACCCAAAGCCACTGAGTGGGTCCTCGATAGTGGATGTACAAATCACATGACTGGTGACAAGAACCTATTGATGGATGCTCCCTTATCACCGTCACATCTGAAGCATATCATCTTTGCTGACAAAGGAAAAAGTCAAGTATTGGGTCTAGGTAAGGTTGCGATCTCTAAGGACATACACATGGACAAAGTCATGCTTGTTGAGTCCTTAGGATACAACCTCATGTCAGTCTCAATGCTTTGTGATCTTGATATGGTTGTTGTCTTTGGCAAGTATCATTGTGTTGTGATCATGGAAGCTGACCATTCCAAAGTCTTCGAAGGCTTCAGGAGAGGAGATCTATATTTTGTTGATTTCTCTACAGGACCACAACCAGCCGTGTGCCTACTTGCAAAAGCTTCAAAAGGCTGGCTATGGCATCGACGACTTGGTCACGCAGGCATGAGGAATTTGCACACGCTTGCGAAGCAGAAGCATGTCATTGGCATTGAGAATGTCAAATTCCTCAAGGATCACTTGTGTGGAGCCTGTGAAGCTAGAAAAATGACCAAGGCCAAGCATCCAGCGAAGACTATCATGACCACTACTCGTCCATTCGAATTGCTTACATGGACCTCTTTGGTCCTAATCATTACTCAGCTGTCAATAATGATGCATCTCTATATGGCTTTGTTATTTTTGATGATTACTCTCGTTACACATGGGTACACATTGTCACTTACAAACATGAATTGCAGGAAGTCTTCAAACGATTCTCCTCGAGGGCTTCAGCTAACTTTGGTGTGAAGATCAAGCACGTCAGGAGTGACAATGGAACTGAGTTCAAGAATTCTGGTCTTGATGAATATCTTGTTGAACTTGGTATTACTCATGAGTTATCTGCTCCTTATACTCCTCAGCAAAATGGCGTCGTGGAGCGCAAGAACAGAACTCTTGTTGAGATGGCTCGCACTATGCTTGATGAATACAAAACGCCTCATCGTTTTTGGATTGATGCAATTGATACCGCGTGCCACATCATCAACAGAGTATATCTTCACAGATTCTTCAAGAAGACTGCCTATGAACTCCTCACTGACAAGAAACCCAATGAGAGTTATTTCAAAGTCTTCGATGCTAAATGTTGGATTAGAGATCCTCATCACAATGCTAAATTTGCACCGAAATCACATGAAGGTTTTATGCTTGGTTACGGAAAGGACTCGCACACCTACAGAGTCTTCAACAACGCTCTTCACAAGGTTGTTGAAACTGTAGATGTGCGGTTCGATGAAACTAATGGCTCGCAAAGAGAGCACCTACCTTCTGTGATAGATGAACCAGCACGTGAGGATTCTATCAAGTTCAAGGCGACTGAGGATGTCATTAGTACTGAAGAATATGCTGAAGAATTCATTCCAAAACGCGAAGAACGTCGAGCTAATGCACCTGAAGACAATGCTAAAGAAAATGGTGCTGAAGAAAATGTTGATCAAGTTCCTCGACGACAACCAGCTCATCCTCGCATTGCAAAAGAAGTGCAAGTTGATAAGATCATCGATGACATTGAAGCACCAGGTCCTCTCACACGCTCAAAAGCTTCACATTTATCTAACTTTTGTGGGCACTATGCTTTTGTCTCCATCACAGAGCCCACTAAGGTAGATGAAGCATTTCTGGAGCCTGAGTGGATTCAGGCCATGCAAGAAGAATTACATCAGTTTGAGCTCAACAATGTCTGGGAACTGGTCAAACGCCCAGATCCTCGCAAGCATAATATCATTGGCACAAAGTGGATCTACCGCAACAAGCAAGATAAAAATGGCCTTGTGGTGAGGAATAAGGCACGACTTGTAGCTCAAGGCTACACACAGGTTGAAGGAATTGATTTCGATGAAACTTTTGCACCTGTTGCTAGACTTGAGGCTATTCGCATATTACTTGCTTATGCTAACCATCATAATATCACTTTATATAAAATGGATGTGAAAAGTGCATTCCTCAATGGTAAGTTTGAGGAAGAAGTATATGTTGCTCAACCCCCAGGTTTTGCAGATCCAAAGAATCCCGACAAAGTCTTCAGACTCAACAAGGCCCTCTATGGCCTCAAGCAGGCCCCTCGGGCGTGGTATGATACTTTGAAGGAATTCTTCGTGAAGAATGGCTTCACACCCGGTTCACTCGACCCTACTCTCTTTACTAAATCTTATGACGGTGAACTGTTTGTGTGTCAAATATACGTTGATGATATTATCTTTGGCTGTACTGACCAACGTTATAGTGATGAATTTGCCTATATGATGAGTGAAGAATATCAAATGTCTATGATGGGAGAGTTGAAATTCTTCTTAGGTCTTCAAATTCGTCAATAGCACAATGGCATATTCATATCTCAGGAGAAATACCTCAAGGATGTTTTGAGGAAATTCGGCATGCAAGATTGCAAAGGCGTCAAAATTCCTATGCCCACAAATGGCCATCTATGCACTGATGAAAATGGTATTGACTTCAATCACAAGGTATACCACTCCATGATTGGTTCTTTATTTTACTTATGTGCATCTAGGCTAGATATAATGCTTAGTGTTTGCATGTGTGCCCGATTTCAAGCTACACCGAAGGAATCACACCATAAGGCTGTGAAGCATATTCTTCGATATCTAGATCACACACCAACACTAGGATTATGGTCCCCAAGGGCTCTGCTTTTGATCTCATTGGATATTCTGACTCTGACTATGCTGGTGATCGTGTGGACCGCAAGTCAACATCTGGTACTTGTCATTTCCTCGGATGATCTTTGGTCTGTTGGTCCTCGAAGAAATAGAACTGCGTATCACTGTCTACTGCTGAAGCTGAGTACATTGCTGCTGGTTCTTGCTGTGCTCAACTGCTATGGATGAAGCAAACCCTCAAGGACTATGGCGTCAACGTGAAGAATGTGCCTCTCCTCTGTGACAATGAGAGTGCAATCAAGATTGCTCACAACCCAGTCCAGCACTCGAAGACAAAGCACATTCAGATTCGTCATCATTTTCTTCGTGATCATGTGTGGAAGGGTGACATTTCTATTGAGCATGTGAAGACTGAAGAACAGCTAGCCGATATCTTCACAAAGCCCTTGGATGAGAAGAGATTTGGCAAGTTGCGGTGTGAGCTAAATATCCTAGAATCTTCGAATGTTCTTTGAAAAAGGACACTCATCCTAACACTTACGCAAAATTGATGACTTGGATGTTGAACACATGACGGCACGTTTTTCTTCAATCAATGAAGAATAACACTGAAGGGGAGCCTTGGCGCAGTGGTAAAGCTGCTGCCTTGTGACCATGAGGTCATGGGTTCAAGTCCTGGAAACAGCCTCTTACAGAAATGTAGGGAAAGGCTGCGTACTATAGACCCAAAGTGGTCGGACCCTTCCCTGGACCCTGCGCAAGCGGGAGCTACATGCACCAGGTTGCCCTTTAATGAAGAATAACACTCTAAGTGTGAAGAAATTAATGAAGAATTTGACTCTCAGAACCCTACGACAATTGTACACAGTGTCTGAAATCATCATTCTTATACGGTGGGTCACGCCACCACCAAAGTTGAAAATCTTCATTTTTTGAAATTCCTCAGTTTTGAAATTCTTCAGTTTTTCAAATTCTTCAACTTTTCAAAATCTTCACTGTTTCTGTCATTTTTCTTCATTGGCTATATATATATATATATATATATATATATATATATATATAAAAGAGTTTATGTCCTCTACAACATTCACTTATGGCTATTTCTTGAAGTTGCATTTTATGCTAAGTGAATGTGATCGGACCCTTCCCCCTCTATGCTATACTCAACCTAGTCTATTCACAAATTCTTCATGTGCGTTCTATTTGAAACTCATTCAAAATATGCACTGTGTCCTTGTCAGTTGAAGAAATTGCGAACAAAACTTTTAACTTATCTTATCCAAATTTTCGACTTTGCCGCTCAAACCGTACCGTATCCCACGATAGACTTATCTATTCACCCACGATCTAACACAATCTCCACTTTTCAGTACGTGGGTGACACATGTCATGCGAATGAGAAGGGTCGGGGGCACGTTCGTCCTAAATCTTCGGGCGAACAATTTTTCACTGCGACTATAAATACCCCTCACCCCTTCCTCACTTCCTTTACTCCGCTCGACCGCACTCTCTCTCGCTCGAGCTTCTCAAACCCTAGCGCCGCCGCTACTCCATCGTCGCCGGTGAGGAAGAGCTTCACTGCCTCGACTTCGTGGCCGTCGCACTCGCGCTGGCCGCGGAAATCTTCACTCCGCCGCCGCCGTAGCTGTCTTCCTCCGCCGAGTTAGGGCGTGGAAGATCTGAACTGACGAGCTTCAAATCTACACTTCTCAGTTTGTCATGTTCTTCATCAAGGGTAATTAAAAGTTACTTTTACTACCCTCTTTGATTCAAATTTTCTCTCCAAAATCTTCAAAGGTGTTTTATTCTTCAAATCCTCACACACACAAAACACCTCACTAGTCATCTGTTCTGGATTCGTTTCTCTAAGCATCATTTTTCTTCAAGATTCCTCATTTGTGTGGATCCTCGATCTATACAACTCTGGAACCTAAGACAAAGAACGCTTAGTGAAATTCTTCAAGGCTCATCTGGTCAAATTCCTCAAACTTGTTCTTTTTTAAAAACTTTCTGAGAACACATATGACCTCTCCAAATTCCTCGCAACTATACTCTGTTCACAGGTACTCATGTCAGCTGCTGAATCACTAGGTTCTCATCAACTTAACTCATTTGCAGCGTTCCTCGAAGAAAAGTTGCATACCTCTTTAGAGAATTCGATTGTTCAAATTCCTCAACTAAAGAATATGGCAGACGGTAAGAAGCCACAGAAAGGAGGAAAGAGGCCTGAGGTCATGACTGCGTTTGAAATACCTGAGGACATCTATGCTGACTATTGCACACCTGATGAGGCTAAGTTCAGAAAGGAAAACAAAAATCAGCGCAAGGTGCACATACAGAGGATTGAAAGGAGATGAGCAAGAGAATGGAGGGAGTACAGGTATGTTACTCCAAAGTATATGAAGAAATTTGCACTAAATCCTCCATGCCCAAGAGCTCCATTGGCACCTGGCCAAGAAGCTGACCCCACCAGCATCAAGCGTGGTCAGGGTTTTCCTGAAGAATGGGCCAAACGCCAAGCCAAGTTGGCGAGACAAGCCAAAGAAGCAGTGAGGAAATTCAATGAAGACTCTGCTACTACTGCTGCCACTAAGGCCTCTGTCAAGCCTAGGAAATCAATGGCAAAGAAGCCCGCTCACAAGCCAAGTGCTTCACCAACTGTGCCCTCACGGCCAAGTTCCTCAGCAATGCCCTCATGACTAGATTCTTCAAAGCCCTCACGGGCAGTTCCTCATGCTGCTCCTGCTCCTCCAAAATCCTCAGCTCATCCCCCAAAGTCCTCAGCTGCTCCGGCAAAGTCCTCAGCACCTGTACATCTGGCCACGTGCCAAAGGACTGCAGGCATCACTATTGCCTCTAGTGTCTCAGCGAGTTCCTCAGCTGCACCAAACTCTTCATCAGGCCCCACTCTACTGAAGACAAAGGCAACGGCTGGTCGAGGTCCTCGGCCAAGTCCGAAGGAGAAACAGGTTGCCTTCCAAGTGCCATCTGACGATGAAGCTGATGATGATGAACTTGCAGAAATCATCAGAGACAGACAAGAAAGGGCCTCTAGAGCCAAAGGCACACTTGTGCCACTGCTTTTGGATCCAAGGGCAATCCTCGATTAATTGATCTGTGGCACAAGGATCCAGACACCCCTATGCCTGATTTTCATTTGACTCCTGGCCAAAGTCACATGCTGACCCATTTCATCACTGAAGAAAAATGGAAATTTGAGAAGGCTAGGTAGATCAAGAAGGCTCAGTTCAGGAAAGAGAAGTTCCTAAGGAAAAATGTTGTCAAAACGACACCTGATGAACTCCTCAAGATCCAGTCTGAAATCAAAGACCTCAATGATGACTTTGATGCTTATTATGCTGATTGGCAAGGAGCCAAAGTCAGATTTGTCAACTTGTCTAAGAAGCTCACCAATGTTGTAGCTTCAACGCAACAAGAAGTTCCTCAGGCTGGAGCCTCTGCTCAGCCAACTGAAGAACATGCCAGCACCGTTGATGATTTTCAGCCTGCTGAAGAAAATGCTAGTTCCAGGGCTGATGACTCCATTCCAGCCGCTAAAGAAATTGCCAGGGCATCCACTAGTGGTGCGCCTGAAGAAACTAAAGAAGTCAGGGCAACTGCAACAGTTGCGCCTGAGGAAATTCAAACAGATTCCTCAGCTCCTCCCGCACGTACACCAACTCCTATCCTTCCATCTGCATTAGATGTGAAGAAGACCAAGGCTGCAGAGCGAGCTGCAGTGAAGAAAAGGAAAGCATCAGCTGCTTCAGAATTGTTAGCTCCAAAGAAGATGAAGCCTATGACCAGCTCGTTTGAAAATCCAATTGATGTTGTTCCGATCTCAACCATGCCATCAAAGAACCTTGTTCCTTTTGGTGAAGAATATGTGATCCCTAGCGGATCTGATGAAGAAAATCATTCTGCTGCTTCGTCAGAGCAGATTGACGAAGAAATTGAAGTGGATGTGATCCCTTCAACGCCTGTTGCTTCCTCGCCAATGCCTCAGTTCACAGCTGAAGAGGCTGGCGTTGAAGAAATTGAAGATGAAGACGTGGATATTGGATGCACTACGCCTGTGATGAATGATGACTTTTGGGAAAGTCAGCACCCCAATTCTCCACTCTTCAACCCACTACAACAAATTCCTCAGTCCCCTGCACCAACCGTTCAAATGGGCTCTGAAGAAACTCATCCCACCTCGTCTGAGCATGAAGAAATTCCAGCCACTAGTGCTGAAGAAACTGCTGCTGCTAATCCTTTGAACACGCAGACTGCCACTGAAGAGGAACCAGAAATTCCTCAGCCTGAAGAACCTGAGATTGCGATTCCTGAGGTCGTGATGCAACTCACTGACACTCCACTGCCAAAGCCAAAGAATCCATTCTCAACAAAGCAAAAGTTCAAGGCTGAAGATTTCTTTAGCGAGCATGTTTTCTTCACTCATTACAACCCTTATGATTCTGCTCGCATAAGGAAGAGGCATTTCTGGACTGCTAGTCAAGCACATTTCTATTCCTTAGTGCTATACAACAAAGACAAAGTCTTCGATCATGCACACATTCCTCACGTGGACATGGAATCTCTGTCGGGCTTCGAGCCAGTCCTTAGTGTTCTACACGATGCTGGATTGCTGAATTTCTTCACTGACATCTGTGATTGGAATGAAGAACTCATTCTTCAATTCTATGCGATGCTGCACATCACAGGAAATTCTGAAGATGTGAACTCATGGGTGCTGGACTGGATGTCAGAAAATACTCACTACAAGGCACCAGCAACTGAACTGCTTCGTGCTCTCCCACTCAGTCCTCCCCTTGAAGGTGCTCGTTGCATCTACAACAAACCTAAGCTTACAAATCATTATATGCAAGTGCTGATGAAGCCTTTGAAGCCAGGGCAGGCCCCTCGAACCAAATTCCTCGTCAAGGAATTACTGTATGTGCCACGGACTGTCTATCGCATTCTAACGAAGACAATGAGTCCTATCAAAGGCCACGACTCAAATGATGAAGAAGTCGTTGGCATCATGAAGAATATGCTTTTCAATATCATTCATGGTATTCCCGTCAACTTCCATGATTTCTTCATGAGGACTCTGGCGAATATTGCTATGTCACCATTTGAGCTAAAGCCTTATGCACCATGGATTATGAGGTTCATCAGGAAAAGGTCTTCACTCAATTACAAGGCTGATACTCTGAACCACGGCAGCTACTTGCCTCCAATTGAAGTCCTCAAACGGACATTTTCCTCAGCTGTTGACAAAGGCAAGGCAACTGCTGTGATAGATGAAGGCATTCGTCCATTGGATGGTAAATTTCGCAAGGCTGCATCCTACTCCACCAATGATGACTCTGCCACACATGACTCTGCCGCCAACACCTCTGCCAAGCAAAATCCTCAAGCCACAGCACCCAGGGTGATGACTGATCGTGAGTTACTCCTCAGTTTTCATCAGAAAGTGGATCGCAATCATAAATGGGTCAAGCGTCAGTTTAGTTCAATTCTTCACAACATGACCTCAACACACAATGCAGTGAGGAAAAACCACTACTACCTCCATGAAACCTTCAAGCGTACCTGGGCTGTTCTATCTCATGTCTATAGCGCAGAAGATCTGAAGAAAATGGGTCTCAAGGAAGAATTTGACTGGTCTGCACCTCCACCAAAGAAATTCAAGAAGGTCAAGGTTCCTTCCTTGGTGGCCAGCTCCTATTCTTCATCGCGCGACACTGATGAAAATGAAGACTTGGATGACACTGCGGCAGGCCCTACTATGACAACCGACCCCGACAATGCTGACGCTCCTCCATCAACTTGATATTCTTCAGGGGTGTTAGTCCTCAGTTTCGATCCTTTTGGTCATTCGATGACAAAGGGGGAGAAATTTGAGTTAGTCTTCAAGCGGGTCTATTATATGGGCGTTTTTTTTTGCTAAGTTACAACTCTCGCTCTTCTGAAACTTTTATTGGATCGAGTTGTAATCTTAAACCCGATGGTGCTCTGATACTTTTGATGTGTTCTTCTCCATGCTTATTCCTCGTTAAAATTATTGCACACATGCTGAATTACATCAGTCACCATATTTCATCATGCATTTCAAATTCTTCATACTATATGTCAAATGCGTGTATGAATTACAAGATATAGGGGGAGATCTCCATGATTCAACTCGTCAAATGTGCATTGCCTCAAAAGCAAATTCCTCACTATGCACATCTTCAGGGGGAGTTCTTATATATCTTGCAATCAAATTCCTCAATATCAGTACTTACACTTCATATGTTTATCCCCATTGAAAACTTAACCTATATTGTCATCAATCACCAAAAAGGGGGAGATTGTAAGTGCATCTAGTGCCCCTTAGTGATTTCGGTGTATTGAAGACTTATAGGTTAAGGGACTAATGTGTTTTTGAGTGTACACAGGTCTATAAGTCAATGAGGAGTTTGATATTTACAGAGAAAGTTGACCCCCAAAAATGAAGTTCTTCGACTGAAGACTTTGATATTCTGAAGACTTTCTGAAGACTTTGAAAGTGAAGAAATTGGTGTGACCTTGAAGACTTGGTATTCATTTGAGGGACAAGAAGCGTGAAGACTTTTGTTTTCGTTGTTTCGTTTTCTCTTTCTTGAGTCATAGGAAACACCGTACTGTTAAAGGGGGTCGAGGAAATACTAAGGAAAAATTTCAATGTGATGCTCAACTCAAAATCCTACACCTACCAATCCCTTCGAGTGAAGCCCTTGGAAATCTCATACAGTTCAGTCAATTTCTTCAGTGACAGAGACGAAGTTCTTCTGGTCGCTGAGGAATTTGTTCTGACTGAGGAGTTAGGAATTCGCCAGTGCGGATTGCTTACACAGTGAGGAACATGATAGCCCTGAGGAATTTGAGAGTCAAATTTCCGACCGTTGCTGTGCTGCGCGCCAGCTGTCCCAAAATATCTTATCCACCTAACGGTCATATCATTGAAGGGCATTTATGTCTTATCATGTCGGGCTGCTTCCTAGGCTATAAATAGCTGCCCCCTAGAACCACTAGCTGGTTGGCTGCTCCGAGAGAAACTAACACTTGTCATTTGAGAGCATCCCATCCTCCGAGGACTTTGAGTGAAAATCATCGAGTGAGGAAAAACCCAAACCCAAACACCTACAAACTCAAAGTGATTGAGCATCACTGAATAGATTGATCCTGCATGGATCCGACGCTTGTTACCTTTGAAGATTGTGCTTCTGCCAGACGGTTAGGCGTCATGGTCTAGAGCATCCAAGAGGAATTATGGATCGCCGAGTGACCGAGTCTATGAAGGTCTGGAAGTCACCTGAAGACTTACCACGAGTGATTGGACGAGGTCTGTGTGACCTTAGTTCAAGGAGAATACGGTGAGGACTTGGTGTCCTGAGCTACGTGCTCAGCGACTAGGTGTCCGGGACTGTGTGTCCTCGAGTTTAAATACTCAGCCGCTCCAACCAGACGTACAACTGAGACAACAGTTGGAACTGGTCTACTAAATCATTGTCTTGACCAACCTTACTGGTTCTATTTCCTCAACTCTTTCATTTCCTCATTACTATGTTGAGTGATTGTTCATATCTGTGTTTGAAGACTTTTACTGAAGACTTTCTCAATTTCCTCAGTTCAATTTCTTCAGTCTGTTTGTCTTCATCTTGTGTTATCCTGTGATTACGCTTTCTGCACTCTGTGCTTGTCTTCATTTCATCATGATGACTATGTCTGTATTCTATTATGCTTACTTCTGAGTACTTATCCGCTGCAAGTAGTTCTTCGCTAAGGAATTTCCTTACCGGCAAATTCCTCAGTGAAGAATTCATAAAAATTGCCTATTCACCCCCCTCTAGTCGATATAACGCACTTTCATGTTTGGTTTTGTTGCCTCCTTAATATCTTCTGTTCTGGTACTACTAATGTAAAACCTCAACTTTTCAGCGAGCTATGGAAAAAATGGTGGAACTGCCACCTTCTTAAGGTGGCAAGGCAACTATAACCGCAATGTCAACTCTTACTACAGTGGGTTAGTACCTGTCCACTAACAGTGCCAAAAGCACGTTCCTGCATAATACTGGGTTGGTTGTTAAGGCAATATCATCCAAATTGCCTCATGATCAAGATATGCAAGCCCAAAGCAATGTTGTATCTGCACTCCAGACACAAGTCCATTCCCTATCAGAGACCCTTTGTGAAACAAGGAGAGAAATTGTTCGATGTCGTCAAGATATGCATGGTTTTGAAGCCAGACTATCAGATATTTGCTATGTTGTTCAGGAGCCTAGGGGAAATGAAGGCGAGGGTTATGGTGCTCCATCGGACAATACATCATGAAAACGTAATAGTCAGGTCAAATGAACTGAGCTTCTGAACTTCTGGTGGTGCATTTATCTGCTAGACTGTTAAGTTTTATGCCAACCTTCCTTTTGTTATATAGTTGTAATTTGTTTTGGTGCGATGCAAAATTTATTCTTAACGTGCAGACACCGGCTGAAGAAAACAGCAAGCCATTTTTGTATAGTGTAGGGCGTTCCCTATATTTGCACTGGTGGCGATCTTTGATGCCGAGTGGATGTAGTCTGTGCAATCACCTTAATAGCCTAGCGTTATGTCACGCCCAAGATGCGACCTTGTCTTAAAGGAACTCGAAGGTCCCACCAAGGATAGAAGCGCATCTTGAAGACGCTTTTGCAAGGTGGATATCATTACATCAACATTACATAATAGTTAGGGATACATACATAAGGCATACAATGCCACACGAATACAACATCATCTTACATAAGAGCAACATCCGACTACGGATGAAACACAAATAGAAACTCAAACAACATCCACCCTGCTAGCCCAGGCTGCCGACCTGGAACCTATCTCCTGATCGAAGAAGAAGCAGAAGAAGAACTCCAAAACAAGTAAACATCGCTCTCGCGTCACGATCAACGCATAACCTGTACCTGCAACTGTTGTTGTAGTAATCTGTGAGCCACGAGGACTCAGCAATCCCATTACCATGGGTATCAAGACTAGCAAAGCTAGAAGGGTATGGAAAGGATAAGTGGTGAGGTTGCAATAGCGACTAAGCATATATGGTGGCTAACATACGCAAATAAGAGCGAGAAGAGAGCAAACGGAACGGTCGTGAAGCTAGCAATGGTCAAGAGGTGATCCTGAACTCCTACTTACGTCAAACATAACTCAAAACCGTGTTCACTTCCCGGACTCCGCCAAAAAGAGACCATCACGGCTACATACGCGGTTGATGCCTTTTAATTCGGATCTGGTGTCAAGTTATCTATAACTAGACATTAACAAATTCCCATCTGCCACATAACCGCGGGCACGGCTCTCGAAAGTTTAATACCCTGCAGGGGTGTCCCAACTTAGCCCATCACAAGCTCTCATGGTCAACGAAGGATATACCTTCTCCCAGGAAGACCCGATCAGTCTCGGAATCCCGGTTTACAAGACATTTCGACAATGGTAAAACAAGTCCAGCAAGATCGACCGATGCGCCGACATCCCGATAGGAGCTGCACATATCTCGTTCTCAGGGCAACACCGGATGAGCAATCCGTACAACTAAAACCAGACCTCAAGATTCCCTGAGGGGCGCTGCAAAGGGCTCTGGTTCGGACCAGCACTTAGAGAAGCACTGGCCCGGGGGGGCTAAATAAAGATGACCCTCGAGAGCGCGACTACCAAGGGAAAAGTAGGTGGTGGTGAGGCAAATGGTAAAACCAAGGTTGGGCCTTGCTGGAGGAGTTTTATTCAAAGCGAACTATCAAGGGGGTCCCATAAATCACCCAACCGCGTAAGGAACACAAAATCAAGGAACATAACACCGCTATGACGGAAACTAGGGCGGCAAGAGTGGAACAAAACACCAGGCATAAGGCCGAGCCTTCCACCATTTACCAAGTATATAGATGCATTAATTAAATAAGAGATATTGTGATATCCCAACATAATCCTGTCCATCATGGAGCAATCTTCAACTTCACCTACAACTAACAACACTATAAGAGGGGCTGAGCAAAGCGGTAACATAGCCAAAAAACAGTTTGCTAGGAAGGGTGAAAAGGTTAGAGGCTGACGTGGCAATTTGGGAGGCTTGATAAGCAAGTGGTAGGTAACGCAACATAGAGATAGAATGAAACAACTAGCATAGCAATGATAGTAATGAGATCCAAGGTGATGGTCATCTTTCCTGAGATCTCGCTAGGAAAAAGAATGAGTCCATGAATAAGATGAAGCCACGAAGACGAAGCAAGCGTAGACGAACGAATCCTCACGATCGCAACGAAACGGGAACTATCGAGAAGAAGCACACAACATGGTGAACACACCACACATGAACAAGGCATGATGCTCAACCAAGTATGATGCATGACAAGGCTACATGAAGCTACTCATGGCAAGAGATGATGCATACAAGGGCAACACAACAAAGCAAGTTTAAATGAGGCCAGAAACAACATATAACAATTCCGGTAAGTCCTCATATGCAAATTTCGAAATTGGTCCTGATCTGAATAAAACTTATGTTCAAGTTGTTAACCAGCAAGTTAAGATGCACCAAGATGATCTACACGAGATTCTAGTCAAGTTACATATAAAGTTCAATTAATTTGGAGCTACGGCCTAGAAGATATGAGCAAAACAAGTTAACATGGCATTGGTGCAAAATGCATACAAACATCAAGCAAACACCTCAAAACAAGGATGCAACATGATAATATGAAACTTCATGCAAAATCAAGCAAGTTTCATATAGAGCACACTCAAAACGGAGCAACGGTTCAACACATCCAAACAAGATATAACAACAATCTGTCCAAAACAGCAGCTAGGCAACTAGCAAGCACCAAAACAATATGCTACAGCATCACAATGTAAGAACAAAAGGCATGGGCATGAATTACAGGTAAAGCATGACAAAACATGAACACTGAGCTATCTCCAGAAATTACTAGAACATGCTCAAAAGGACATGGCAAGATTGCAAATAATAACAGTTTCAGACTTAGCAGGAATAACATCAGGTTGCAATGTTTAGATCCATCAAACAACATGCTACAGGAACTTATCATGGGAAACAAAGGCATGGCATGCTAGTACTAAAGACAAAGAACAAAACTCCCTTACTGATCTAATTCTAAAGATCAACAGAAAGTATGGTAGCATCCATGCAAACATGGCAAAAGATATGACAGATTCAGACATGGCAGGAACAACGATAAGTAGGCCTGTTGGTGAGCTTGTACCACTCACCACAGAGTAATACATGGCATGGAAAGGTGACCAACAGTAATAAGACATGTTTTTAATGCTAAGCATGGCAAGAGCAAGTTCATAGGGTACATGGATCACTAGCTAAGCTCATGGCAAAACTGAACTTAATGTTAATAGGCTGACAGCATCATTATTTAGCAATTTGAGAGCAAGATTACAACAAGCTACAGCAGGCTAAAAATTCAACCAGGGCCATGGATGGATAGAGCATGACATGTATAACAAAACATCCTTAGTGAACATCTCTAGATTATGCATACAATGACTTGTAGTAGCAGGTTTACATAGCATCATGAAATAACAGATTCAGCCTAGCAAAACAGTAACATCAATTACCCTACTTCACGAGCTCTATGCACTCACTACAAGACTCACAAAATTACATGGATTGCACTACTATAAAGATGGCATGATATAGCTCAAAAATCATGTAGACATCAAGCTCATAGGATGCACACACAAAATGCAATGAAAAAGACAAATCACCAAGTTCTGTTAACAAACAGCAGATTACACCATATAGCACTCTTGCAACGATGATTAGAGCATCAACATGAACTCAAACAAGCATGGAATGAAATGAAGAGCACAACCTGGTGAACATTTCGCTATATTACACGCACGAAACGGAGCAGTATGCATGGAGTTATGATGCAATGAACAGGGCACCAGAATGCAATAATTTCAGGACTTGGTCGAAATTGCACCGGGAAAAAGTCAACGGGGCACGGGAACCGAGGCTCGGCAGAGATGGCGGGGAAGGAGGCAGGGCTCGCCGGAGATTGCGGATCCGGGCCGGATCTCGCCGGATCCGGGCCGGATCTCGCCGGATCCGGCCGGATCCCGGCGCAGGGAGGCGGAGGAGGTCGCCGACGGGCGCGAGGCGAGGCCGGGCGCTCGGGGTGCGGCCCGGGGCAGCGCCAATGAGGCGGCGGGGAACGGCGGAGGCGGCGGCCGGCGGGGCGAGGCCGGCGAGCTCGGGCGCGCA
>NC_041389.1:492713527-492731359 GCF_002162155.2 Triticum dicoccoides
CACGGAGGAGCGCGCAGGCGGCAGGGCAGGCGTGCGGCAGCGGCTGGCGGCGAGGCACGAGGCGGCGGCGCAGGGGAGGCCCGGGCGGCAGAGCGTGAGGGCCGATCCGGGTTCTCGCGGGCTTAGGCGGGCCCCGGATGGGCCTGCAGGGTCGGCGCTGTGGGAGCGTGGTGGAGACGGCGGTGGGGTGACGTGGCAGCACCGATTGGCTGCAGAGGTGGAGGCGGACATGTCCGGCATGGAGGAAGAAGATGTCTAGCGGCGTGAGGGGAGCGGTGCTAGGGTTTGATCTGCGCGAGAAATTCGGAGGGAGGCACATATTTATAGGTAGAGGGAGCTAGGAGAGTCCAAATGAGGTGCGGTTTTCGCCCACACAATCGTGATCGAACGACCGAGAGCATGGAGGGGTTTGGATTGGTTCTTGGGCTGTTTTGGAGGGGTGTTGGGCTGCATCATAAAAGAGGCCTTTGTGGTTACCCGGTTAACCGTTGGAGCATCAAACGACCTCCAAATGGCATGAAACTTGACAGGCGGTCTACCGGTGGTGTACCAAGGCCGCTTGGCAAAACACGGTCCATTCCGAGAATGTTTAACACCCGCACACGAAAAGAGGTAAAAGGGGGCACCTGAGGACATAGGAATGTCGGATTGCAAAACAGACAACAGGGAAAAAGACCGGATGCATGAGATGAACACGTATGCAAAATGATATGCACATGATGACATGGCAAAATGCAACACGCAAGCAAATGACATGGCAATGAATGCGAATAAATGGCAGACACCTGGCGCATCAGATCTAGGGCGTTACAACTCTCCTCCACTAACAAGAGATCTCGTCCCGAGATCTTAGGAACGAGACGGGGAGAAAAGGGATGAGGTGAAATAAGAACAAGAGAGAGAGAGGATGAAGAAAGTCGAGAGCACTGGATAGGAAAGAGGAACAACAAGAATGATGAGAATCAAAAGCTCAATGAGTCCGATGGACTCTGAAACCACTCCGGTTAGAAAGGAAAAAGAACGAAAGAATTAGGCAGCACTCCGGCTAAACATGGAAAGAGTAGAACATGAACTTGAGAAGATGGAATGCTACTTGGCGAGAGGAACAACAGAACGCCTCCGGAAAACTTGAAAGAGTTGAAAGAAAAGAACGGAGAAGAAGATGACATCTTCTACCATGAATGAAATAGAAAGCAACCTTAGAAGAAAGGATTGAACAGACTTGTTGAGAAAATCAACACGAAAAGAATAAGCTTGTTATGGACTTATTGATAACATCTCAAAATTATGAGGTGATAACCGACCACAAGCAGAAATGATTGAATAGCTGAGAGGAACGAAGAAATACAAAACTCCACTTCAAAAGAATACGGAGGATTAATTGCACTTTGAGAGGCGAGAAGGAAAAGATACTTGAGCTCCTCTAACAAGAATCTTGATGAACTCTGGAAGAATGAATTAAATCATGAAGAACCACCATGAAGAACTCCGGTGACAAAAGGATGATGAGACAGAATGAAGGATGAAAGAATAAGATTAAGCCTTGTGGTGATTTAGATGGGGGTTCCGACGAAATGGCCGAGGAAATTAGAACTCCGGAAAAGAAAAGATGAAAACACTTGGAACTAGAACTTATTCCTCACGAACAAACTCTGAAGGAAGGGATTACTCACTTGGATGAAATAAGAATAAGATTTATTGTATGCTTATCCTTCATCAAGTTAAACTGATGACAAGCAATGGATTTTGCATACTACTTATTATTCTTGAAAAGGATTGAGAAGTGACATATCGCAAACTTGAGAAGGTCTTCATGAACCACCGGTAGGATTGGAAAGAATGAATGAATTAAAATGATAATCAAGGAAAATGAATCTTGAATGAACCACCGTAAGAATTTGAAAAAGACTGATGAAAGAGACTGAATCACCAGGAAGAATTAGAAGAGCCAATATGCTAGAGGGGATTTAGATGCAAAAGAACAAAGAGATCATGAGCCGATTAAAGAACACTTGAACGAAGCACCGGGATAATTGGATAACGGTAGCCTAAATGTGAGGACAAAGAATTCTTCTGGAATGATGTGTTGGGGAACGTTGCATAAAATAAAAAAATTTCCTACGTTCACCAAGATCAATCTATGAGTTCATCTAGCAACGAGAGAGAGGAGTGCATCTACATACCCTTGTAGATCGCGTGCGGAAGCGTTCAAGAGAACGGGGTTGAGGGAGTCGTTCTCGCCATGATCCAAATCACCGGAGATCCTAGCGCCGAACGGACGGCACCTCCGCGTTCAACACATGTACGGTCAGCGTGACGTCTCCTCCTTCTTGATCCAGAAAGGGGGAAGGAGAGGTTGATGAAGATCCAGCAGCACGACGGCATGGTGGTGGATGCAACAGGGCTCCGGCAGGGCTTCGCCAAGCAACTACGGGAGGAGGAGGTGTAGCAGGGAGGGGAGGGAGGCGCCAGGGTGTTGGGTGCGGCTGTCCTCCCACCCCCCTCTTTATATAGGGACCCCAGGGGGGCCCGTCCCTAGAGATGGGATCTCTAGGGGGCCAAGGGGGGTGGAGTGCCCCCCAAGGCAAGTGGAGGCGCCCCCTCCCCTAGGGTTCCCAACCCTAGGCACAGAGGGGGGCCCAGGGGGGCGCACCAGCCCACTAGGGGCTGGTTCCCCTCCCACTTCAGCCCATGGGGCCCTCCGGGATAGGTGGCCCCACCCGGTAGACCCCCGGGACCCTTCCGGTGGTCCCGGTACAATACCGATGGACCCCGAAACTTTCCCGATGGCCGAAACTCGACTTCCCATATATAATTCTTTACCTCCAGACCATTCCGGAACTCCTCGTGACGTACGGGATCTCATCCGGGACTCCGAACAACTTTCGGTTTGCTGCATACTCATATTCATACAACCCTAGCGTCACCGATCCTTAAGTGTGTAGACCCTACGGGTTCGGGAGACATGCAGACATGACCGAGACGGCTCTCCGGTCAATAACCAACAGCAGGATATGGATACCCATGTTGGCTCCCACATGCTCCTCGATGATCTCATTGGATGAACCACGATGTCGAGGATTTAAGCAACCCTGTATACAATTCCCTTTGTCAATCGGTATGTTACTTGCCCGAGATTCGATCGTCGGTATCCCAATACCTCGTTCAATCTCGTTACGGGCAAGTCACTTTACTCGTACCGTAATGCATGATCCCATGACTAGACACTTGGTCACTTTGAGCTCATTATGATGATGCACTACCGAGTGGGCCCAGTGATACCTCTCCGTCATACGGAGTGACAAATCCCAGTCTCGATCCGTGTCAACCCAACAGACACTTTCGGAGATACCTGTAGTGCACCTTTATAGTCACCCAGTTACGTTGTGACGTTTGGTACACCCAAAGCACTCCTACGGTATCCGGGAGTTACACGATCTCATGGTCTAAGGAAAGATACTTGACATTGGAAAAGCTCTAGCAAACGAACTACACGATCTTTGTGCTATGCTTAGGATTGGGTCTTGTCCATCACATCATTCTCCTAATGATGTGATCCTGTTATTAATGACATCCAATGTCCATAGTCAGGAAACCATGACTATCTGTTGATCAACGAGCTAGTCAACTAGAGGCTCACTAGGGACATGTTGTGGTCTTAGTATTCACACCTGTATTACGATTTCTGGATAATACAATTATAGCATGAATAAAAGACAATTATCATGAACAAGGAAATATAATAATAATCATTTTATTATTGCCTCTAGGGCATATTTACAACAGTCTCCCACTTGCACTAGAGTCAATAAACTAGTTACATTGTGATGAATCGAACACCCATAGAGTTCTGGTGTTGATCATGTTTTGCTCGCGGAAGAGGTTTAGTCAACGGATCTGCGACATTCAGATCCGTATGTACTTTGCAAATATCTATGTCTCCATCTTGAACATTGTCACGGATGGAGTTGAAACGACGCTTGATGTGCCTGGTCTTCTTGTGAAACCTGGGCTCCTTAGCAAGGGCAATAGCTCCAGTGTTGTCACAGAAGAGAGTGATTGGCCCCGATGCATTGGGTATGACTCCTAGGTCGGTGATGAACTCCTTCATCCATATTGCTTCATGTGCTGCCTCCGAGGCTGCCATGTACTCCGCTTCACATGTAGATCCCGCCACGACGCTCTGCTTGCAACTGCACTAGCTTACTGCTTCACGATTCAACATATACACGTATCCGGTTTGTGACTTAGAGTCATCCAGATCTGTGTCGAAGCTAGCGTCGATGTAACCCTTTACGACGAGCTCTTCGTCACCTCCATAAACGAGAAACATGCCCTTTGTCCTTTTCAGGTACTTCAGGATATTCTTGACCGCTGTCTAGTGTTCCTTGCCGGGATTACTTTGGTACCTTCCTACCAAACTTACGGCAAGGTTTACATCAGGTCTGGTACACAGCATGGCATACATAATAGATCCTATGGCTGAGGCATAGGGGATGACACTCATCTCTTCTTTATCTTTTGCCATGGTAGGGCATTGAGCCGAGCTCAATCTCACACCTTGCAATACAGGCAAGAACCCTTTCTTGGACTGATCCATTTTGAACTTCTTCAAAATCTTATCAAGGTATGTGCTTTGTGAAAGACCTATGAGGCGTCTCGATCTATCCCTATAGATCTTGATGCCTAATATGTAAGCAGCTTCTCCAAGGTCCTTCATTGAAAAACACTTATTCAAGTAGGCCTTAATGCTGTCCAAAAGTTCTATATTATTTCCCATCAAAAGTATGTCATCTACATATAATATGAGAAATGCTACAGAGCTCCCACTCACTTTCTTGTAAACGCAGGCTTCTCCATAAGTCTGCATAAACCCAAACGCTTTGATCATCTCATCAAAGCGAATGTTCCAACTCCGAGATGCTTGCACCAGCCCATAAATGGATCGCTGGAGTTTGCATACCTTGTTAGCATTCTTAGGATCGACAAAACCCTCTGGCTGCATCATATACAGTTCTTCCTTAAGATAGCCGTTAAGGAATGCCGTTTTGACGTCCATCTACCATATCTCATAATCATAGTATGCGGCAATTGCTAACATGATTCGGACGGACTTCAGCTTCGCTATGGGAGAGAAAGTCTCATCGTAGTCAACCCCTTGAACTTGCTGATAACCCTTAGCGACAAGTCGAGCTTTATAGATGGTAACACTACCATCCGCGTCCATCTTCTTCTTAAAGATCCATTTGTTTTCTATCGCTCGTTGATCATCGAGCAAGTCTGTCAAAGTCCATACTTTGTTTTGATACATGGATTCTATCTCGGATTGCATGGCTTCAAACCATTTGTTGGAATCTAGGCCCGCTATCGCTTCTTCATAGTTCGAAGGTTCATCGTTGTCTAACAAGAATGATTTCCAGGATAGGGTTGCCATACCACTCTGGTGTGGAACGTGTCCTTGTGGACCTACGAAGTTCAGTAGCAACTTGATCTGAAGTACCTTGATCATCATCACTAATTTCCTCTCCAGTCGGTGTAGGCACCATAGGAACATTTTCCTGAGCTGCACTACTTTCCGGTTCAAGAGGTAGTACTTCATCGAGTTCTACTTTCCTCCCACTTACTCCTTTCGAGAGAAACTCTCTTTCCAGAAAGGATCCATTCTTGGCAACAAAGATCTTGCCTTCAGATCTAAGGTAGAAGGTATACCCAATGGTTTCCTTAGGGTATCCTATGAAGACGCATTTTTCCGACTTGGGTTCGAGCTTTTCAGGTTGAAGTTTCTTGACATAAGCACGCATCCCCAAACTTTTAGAAACGACAGCTTAGGTTTCTTCCCAAACCATAATTCATACGGTGTCGTCTCAACGGACTTAGACGGTGCCCTATTTAAAGTGAATGTAGCTGTTTCTAGAGCGTATCCCCAAAATGATAGCGGTAAATCGGTAAGAGACATCATAGATCGCACCATATCCAATAGAGTGCGATTACGACGTTCGGACACACCGTTACGCTGAGGTGTTCCAGGCGGCATGAGTTGTGAAACGATTCCACATTTCCTTAACTGTGTGCCAGATTCATGACTTAAATATTCTCCTCCACGATATGATCGTAAGAATTTTACCTTTCGGTCACGTTGATTCTCTACTTCATTCTGAAATTCCTTGAACTTTTCAAAGGTTTCAGACTTGTGTTTCATCAAGTAGACATACCCATATCTACTTAAGTCATCAGTGAGAGTGAGAACATAACGATATCCTCCGCGAGCCTGAACGCTCATTGGACCACACACATCAGTATGTATGATTTCCAATAAGTTGGTTGCTCGCTACATTGTTCCGGAGAACGGAGTCTTGGTCATTTTGCCCATGAGGCATGGTTCGCATGTGTCAAATGATTCATAATCGAGAGACTCTAAAAGTCCATCAGCATGGAGCTTCTTCATGCGCTTGGCACCAATGTGACCAAGGCGGCAGTGCCACAAGTATGTGGGACTATCGTTATCAACTTTACATCTTTTGGTATTCACATTATGAATATGTGTAACATTACGTTCGAGATTCATTAAGAATAAACCATTGACCATCGGGGCATGAATAAAACATATCTCTCATATAAATAGAACAACCATTATTCTCGGATTTAAATGAGTAGCCATCTCGCATTAAACGAGATCCAGATACAATGTTCATGCTCAAACTTGGCACTAAATAACAATTATTGAGGTTTAAAACTAATCCCGTAGGTAAATGTAGAGGTAGCGTGCCGATGGCGATCACATCGACCTTGGAACCATTCACGACGCGCATCGTCACCTCGTCCTTCGCCAGTCTCTGCTTATTCTGCATCTCCTGCTGTGAGTTACAAATATGAGCAATGGCACCGGTATCAAATACCCAGGAGTTACTACGAGTACTGGTAAGGTACACATCAATTACATGTATATCACATATACCTTTAGTGTTGCCGGCCTTCTTGTCTACTAAGTATTTGGGGCAGTTCCGCTTCCAGTGACCCTTCCCTTTGCAATAAAAGCACTCAGTCACAGGCTTGGGTCCATTCCTTGACTTCTTCCCGGCAACTGGCTTACCAGGCGCGGCAACATCTTTGCCGTCCTTCTTGAAGTTCTTCTTACCCTTGCCCTTCTTGAACTTGGTGGTTTTATTGACCATTAACACTTGATGTTCTTTCTTGATTTCTACCTCTGCTGACTTTAGCATTGAAAATACTTCAGGAATAGTTTTCACCATCCCTTGCATATTGTAGTTCATCACAAAGCTCTTGTAGCTCGATGGGAGCGACTGAAGGATTCTGTCAATGACCGCCTCGTCCGGGAGGTTAATGTCCAGCTGGGACAGGCGGTTGTGCAACCCAGACATTTTGAGTATGTGCTCACTGACAGAACTGTTTTCCTCCATCTTGCAACTATAGAACTTGTCAGAGAACTCATATCTCTTGACCGGGCATGAGCTTGGAAAACCATTTTCAGCTCTTCGAACATCTCATATGCTCCGTGTCGCTCAAAACGCTTTTGGAGCCCCGGTTCTAAGCTGTAAAGCATGCCACACTGAACGAGGGAGTAATCATCAGCACGTGACTGCCAAGCGTTCATAACGTCTTGGTTCTCTGGGATGGGTGCTTCACCTAGCGGTCCTTCTAGGACATATGCTTTCTTGGCAGCTATGAGGTTGATCCTCATGTTCCAGACCCAGTCCGAATAGTTGCTGCCATCATCTTTCAGCTTGGTTTTCTCTAGGAACGCGTTGAAGTTCATGTTGACATGAGCGTTGGCCATTTGATCTACAAGACATATTTTGCAAAGATTTTAGACTAAGTTCATGATAATTAAGTTCATCTAATCAAATTATTTAATGAACTCCCACTCAGATTTGACATCCCTCTAGTCATCTAAGTGTTACATGATCTGAGTCGACTAGGCCATGTCCAATCATCACGTGAGACGGACTAGTCATCATCGGTGAACATCTCCATGTTGATCGTATCTTCCATACGACTCATGTTCGACCTTTCAGTCTCTGTGTTCCGAGCCCATGTCTGTACATGCTAGGCTCGTCAAGTTAACCCTAAGTGTTTTTGCTGTGTAAAACTGTCTTACACCCGTTGTATGTGAACGTAAGGATCTATCACACCCGATCATCACGTGGTGCTTCGAAACGATGAACTTTAGCAACGGCGCACAGTTAGGGGGAACACTTTCTTGAAATTATTATAAGGGATCATCTTATTTACTACCGTCGTTCTAAGTAAACAAGATGCATAAAACATAATAAACATCACATGCAATTATATATAGTAGTGACATGATATGGCCAATATCATATAGCTCCTTTGATCTTCATCTTCGGGGCTCCATGATCATCTTCGTCACCAGCATGACACCATGATCTCCATCATCATGATCTCCATCATCGTGTCTCCATGAAGTTGCTCGCCAACTATTACTTCTACTACTATGGCTAACGGTTTAGCAATAAAGTAAAGTAATTACATGGTGTTAAATCATTGACACACGGGTCATACAATAATTAAGACAACTCCTATGGCTCCTGCCGGTTGTCATACTCATCGACATGCAAGTCGTGATTCCTATTACAAGAACATGATCTCATACATCACAATATATCATTCATCATTCATCACAACTTTTGGCCATATCACATCACATAGCAATTGCTGCAAAAACAAGTTAGACGTCCTATAATTGTTGTTGCATCTTTTACGTGGCTGCAATTGGGTTCTAGCAAGAACATTTTCTTACCTACGAATAACCACAACGTGATTTTGTCAACTTCTATTTACCCTTCATAAGGACCCTTTTCATCGAATCCGCTCCAACTAAAGTGGGAGAGACAGACACCCGCTAGCCACCTTATGCAACTAGTGCATGTCAGTCGGTGGAACCTGTCTCACGTAAGCGTACGTGTAAGGTCGGTCCGGGCCGCTTCATCCCACAATACCGCTGAAGCAAAATAAGACTAGTAGTGGCAAGTAAGTTGACAAGATCTACGCCCACAACAGATTTGTGTTCTACTCGTGCAATAGAGAACTACGCATAGACCTAGCTCATGATGCCACTGTTGGGGAATGTTGCATAAACTAAAAAATCTACGGTCACCAAGATCAATCTATGAGTTCATCTAGCAACGAGAGAGAGGAGTGCATCTACATACCCTTGTAGATCGCGTGCGGAAACGTTCAAGAGAACGGGGTTGAGGGAGTCGTTCTCGTCGTGATCCAAATCACCGGAGATCCTAGCGCCGAACGGACGGCACCTCCGCGTTCAACACACGTACGGTTAGCGTGACGTCTCCTCCTTCTTGATCCAGCAAGGGGTAAGGAGAGGTTGATGAAGATCCAGCAGCACGACGGCATGGTGGTGGATGCAGCAGGGCTTCGGCAGGGCTTCGCCAAGCAACTACGGGAGGAGGAGGTGTAGCAGGGAGGGGAGGGAGGCGCCAGGGTGTTGGGTGCGGCTGCCCTCCCACCTCCCCTCTTTATATAGGGACCCCAGGGGGGGCGCCGGCCCTAGAGATGGGATCTCTAGGGGGCGGCGGCCAAGGGGGGTGGAGTGCCCCCCAAGGCAAGTGGAGGCGCCCCCTCCCCTAGGGTTCCCAACCCTACGCACAGAGGGGGGCCCAGGGGGGCGCACCAGCCCACTAGGGGCTGGTTCCCCTCCCACTTCAGCCCATGGGGCCCTCCGGGATAGGTGGCCCCACCCGGTGGACCCCCGGGACCCTTCCGGTGGTCCCGGTACAATACCGGTGGAACCCGAAACTTTCCCGATGGCCGAAACTCGACTTCCCATATATAATTATTTACCTCCGGACCATTCCAGAACTTCTCGTGACGTCCGGGATCTCATCCGGGACTCCTAACAACTTTCGGTTTGCCGCATACTCATATTCATACAACCCTAGCGTCACCGAACCTTAAGTGTGTAGACCCTACGGGTTTGGGAGACATGCAGACATGACCGAGACGGCTCTCTGGTCAATAACCAACAGCGGGATCTGGATACCCATGTTGGCTCCCACATGCTCCTCGATGATCTCCTCGGATGAACCACGATGCCGAGGATTTAAGCAACCCCGTATACAATTCCCTTTGTCAATCGGTATGTTACTTGCCCGAGATTCGATCGTTAGTATCCCAATACCTCGTTCAATCTCGTTACCGGCAAGTCACTTTACTCGTACCGTAATGCATGATCCCGTGACCAGACACTTGGTCACTTTGAGCTCATTATGATGATGCACTACCGAGTGGGCCCAGTGATACCTCTCCGTCATACGGAGTGACAAATCCCAGTCTCGATCCGTGTCAACCCAACAGACACTTTCGGAGATACCTGTAGTGCACCTTTATAGTCACCCAGTTACGTTGTGACGTTTGGTACACCCAAAGCACTCCTACGGTATCCGGGAGTTACACGATCTCATGGTCTAAGGAAAGATACTCGACATTGGAAAAGCTCTAGCAAACGAACTACACGATCTTTGTGCTATGCTTAGGATTGGGTCTTGTCCATCACATCATTCTCCTAATGATGTGATCCCGTTATCAATGACATCCAATGTCCATAGTCAGGAAACCATGACTATCTGTTGATCAACGAGCTAGTCAACTAGAGGCTCACTAGGGACATGTTGTGGTCTTAGTATTCACACGTGTATTACGATTTCCGGATAATACAATTATAGCATGAATAAAAGATAATTATCATGAACAAGGAAATAAAATAATAATCATTTTATTATTGCCTCTAGGGCATATTTCCAACATGATGGCCTCCGGTGAAAAGAAACAGAAATCAACTCCTGACATACTCCGGATGGGTAAGAAAAGAATATCTGACAAATGGAATAATTCGAGAGGATAATATGAAGCTAGAACCACAAATCTTCGAGAGAATAGACAAGATTTAGAGGAAAAACTCTTCTTCGGTCTTCAAATGATGACGAGAAACACCACCAAAATTTGTTAAGGCACTCCAGGGAACAAAAAAGCGAAGAGGTTGAGGCAACAATGAAAATGATTTGAAATTGATCTTGGAAAAGATCTGACTGATGAAATCCATTCTTACGTCACCCTTTGAAAAGAATTAGAGAATAACTCCGGGAGAATTAGAAGAGTCAGGTAAGATCCTGGAAAAAGACCTGTGGGTTAGGGGCCACTAAAAAAACACCGTTGAAGAGGATTGTTGAAGAGATAGATGATGCACCGGAGCAATTGAAATATTTAAATGAGGTGATAACCTTGATTTAATTCGAACACAGGCAAATCTCCTGAGATGTCTTGCACACTCCGGAAGGATAAACTTGCGAGAGGCGAATGAGCAAGGAAAACACTTGAGCTGAGGGAAAAAATATAATCACTACCGAAAATTAGAATTGACTCCACCAGAGAAGAAAAAGAGATGATGAATGTCAAACGAGACGAGAATTCACCAGTTGAAACAATTTATGAAAGAGTGAAGAGGTTCCGCACGAATTAAATTGATGCTCGAAAGAGACTCAGGCTCTGGGAAGAAGAGGGTGGGAGGGCGGGAAAACAAAAGCAACTTGGAAGGGGAAACCGACAAATATCTTGAAGAGAAAACAGCGTTTGAGATCATTGAGGAGAGAAAGAAAAGACTTTGCACGAGTAGGATGGATACTCGATTACGGACTCCGACTCCGAGATGAAAAGGGGTGGGCGGTTGGGAAAATAAAAACAACTGAGGATAGATAAACAACTTCATTGAGAGCGAACTGAGGATTAAACTTGGCAAATATGAAGAGGGTCGAGTGAACTTGACGAGAAATGCACCGGATGAAAAGAGATGAGAACCAACGACCGGAAAACCAACTGCGTGAACCTAAAGAAAAATTTGAAGGGGAAGAGAAGTAATTCAAAACACATACGTCAAGATTCCTGACCAGAGCGACGAAGGGGCTGAGGAGTAAAAAGAATTTCTACTCTCCAATATAACTAGACTCTGATTAACAGTTTTCTTCTAGACTCGACAACGACCAAGCTACACGATCAATCAAGGGGGCTCCTATGGTCGGTCGAGGCTCTTATACCAACTTGTCACGCCCAAGATGCGACCCTATCCTAAAGGAACTCGAAGGTCCCACCAAGGATAGAAGCGCATCTTGAAGACGCTTTTGCAAGGTGGATATCATTACATCAACACTATGTAATAGATAGAGATACATGCATAAGGCATACAATGCCACACGAATACAACATCATATTACATAAGAGCAACATCCGACTACGGATGAAACACAAATAGAAACTCAAACGACATCCACCCTGCTAGCCCAGGCTGCCGACCTGGAACCTATCCCCTGATCGAAGGAGAAGCAGAAGAAGAACTCCAAAACAAGTAAACATCACTCTCGCATCATGATCATCGCATAACCTATACCTGCAACTGTTGTTGTAGTAATCTGTGAGCCACGAGGACTCAGCAATCCCATTACCATGGGTATCAAGACTAGCAAAGCTAAAAGGGTATGGAAAGGATAAGTGGTGAGGTTGGAGCGGCGAGTAAGCATATATGGTGGCTAACATACGCAAATAAGAGCGAGAAGAGAGCAAACGGAACGGTCGTGAAGCTAGCAATGATCAAGAGGTGATCCTGAACTCCTACTTACATCAAACATAACTCAAAACTGTGTTCACTTCCCGGACTCCGCCGAAAAGAGACCATCACGGCTACATACGCGGTTGATGCGTTTTAATTCGGATCTGGTGTCAAGTTATCTACAACCGCACATTAACAAATTCCCATCTGCCACATAACCGCGGGCACGGCTCTCGAAAGTTTAATACCCTACAGGGGTGTCCCAACTTAGCCCATCACAAGCTCTCACGGTCAATGAAGGATATACCTTCTCCCAAGAAGACCCGATCAGTCTCGGAATCCCGGTTTACAAGACATTTCGACAATGGTAAAACAAGTCCAGCAAGATCGACCGATGCGCCGACATCCCGATAGGAGCTGCACATATCTCGTTCTCAGGGCAACACCGAATGAGCAATCCGTACAACTAAAACTAGACCTCAAGATTCCCTGAGGGGGCGCTGCAAAGGGCTCTGGTTCAGACCAGCACTTAGATAAACACTGGCCCGGGGGGCTAAAGAAAGATGACCCTCGAGAGCGCGACTCCCAAGGGAAAAGTAGGTGGTGGTGAGGCAAATGGTAAAACCAAGGTTGGGCCTTGCTGGAGGAGTTTTATTCAAAGCGAACTGTCAAGGGGGTCCCATAAATCACCCAACCGCGTAAGGAACGCAAAATCAAGGAATATAACACCGGTATGACGGAAACTAGGGCAGCAAGAGTGGAACAAAACACCAGGCATAAGGATGAGCCTTCCACCATTTACCAAGTATATAGATGCATTAATTAAATAAGAGATATTGTGATATCCCAACATAATCCTGTCCATCATGGAGCAATCTTCAACTTCACCTGCAACTAACAACGCTATAAGAGGGGCTGAGCAAAGCGGTAACATAGCCAAACAACGGTTTGCTAGGAAGGGTGAAAAGGTTAGAGGCTGACATGGCAATTTGGGAGGCTTGATAAGCAAGTGGTAGGTAACGCAACATAGAGATAGAACGAAGCAACTAGCATAGAAATGATCGTAATGAGATCCAAGGAGACGGTCACCTTGCCTGAGATCCTGCTAGGAAGAAGAACGAGTCCATGAAGAAGATGAAGCCATGAAGACGAACCAAGCGTAGACGAATGAATCCTCACGATCGCAACGAAACAGGAACTATCAAGAAGAAGCACACAACATGGTAAACACACCACACATGAACAAGGCATGATGCTCAACCAAGTATGAGGCATGACAAGGCTACATGAAGCTACTCATGGCAAGAGATGATGCATACAAGGGCAACACAACAAAGCAAGTTTAAATGAGGCCGGAAACAACATATAACAATTCCGGTAAGTCCTCATATGCAAATTTCGAAATTGGTCCTGATCTGAATAAACCTTATGTTCAAGTTGTTAACCAGCAAGTTAAGATGCACCAAGATGATCTACATGAGATTCTAGTCAAGTTACATATAAAGTTCAATTAATTTGGAGCTACGGCCTAGAAGATATGAGCAAAACAAGTTAACATGGCATTGGTGCAAAATGCATACAAACATCAAGCAAACACCTCAAAACAAGGATGCAACATGATAATATGAAACTTCATGCAAAATCAAGCAAGTTTCATATAGAGCACACTCAAAACGGAGCAACGGTTCAACACACACTCCAAACAAGATATAACAACAATCTGTCCAAAACAGCAGCTAGGCAACTAGCAAGCATCAAAACAATATGCTACAGCATCTCAACGTAAGAACAAAAGGCATGAGAATGAAGTACAGGTAAAGCATGACAAAACATGAACACTTAGCTATCTCCAGAAATCACTAGAACATGCTCAAAAGGACATGGCAAGATTGCAAATAATAAGTGTTTCAGACTTAGCAGGAATAACATCAGGTTGCAATGTTCAGAGCCATCAAACAACATGCTACATGTCGGATTTAGGGTTCCGACAGACCCTTGAGGTTCGAACACTGGGGTGTGCGCGGAGGTTTCGCCTTCTACCTACCTGTTCCTCGCCGAATCGCTAGGGTCTAAACTACGAGAAGAACAACACAAGAGACACAGGATTTATACTGGTTCAGGCCACCATTGTGGTGTAATACCCTACTCTAGTGTGTGGTGTGGTGGATTGCCTCTTGGGCTGATGATGAACAATACAAGGAAGAACAGCCTCGCGAGGGTCTGTTCTTGTGGTCTCTCTCTTTTTGCCGGCCGGATGGATTGATCGATCCCCCTACCCTGTGGGTGGCTAGTCCTATTTATAGGCGATGGCCCTGGGCCTCTTCCCAAATATTGAGCGGGAACGGCGCCAACAATTGGCCAATTTGAAGGGGAACATCTAGTACACTTATCCTGACTAAAGTTGGTCCTCGCCTGTCAAAGGCTCTGGTGGTGACGCCGACTTGGGCTCCACGGTGACCTCCATCCTGCCATTGGACTGGTCTTGGTCTTGTTGCACCGAAATGGATGCCTTTGCTTGATGCTCTCGCCTGCGCTTGCTCCCCTTACACCAAAGAGGAAAGAAGGACACTGCGCGGGCTGGCGCCCGGCTGGCGCCCTTGGTCGTCATGGCTTGCGTCATGGGCACCTCGCGAGGTACCCCACCTTGAACTCTCCACCTCCTCGTGAGCCAGCATGACGAGGCCGTGCCTAGGGAAGCTCCTTGTCGTCCGCCCCACGAGGCTTGGCCCCTCGCGAGGGTCTTGAGCTTGTGCTGATGAAGATGGGCCGTGCTGGGCCCCCTTTGAGCCACGCCGCAGGCCGCAGGCAGGCAAGCCTGGGGACCCCCGTTCCCAGAACACCGACAGTAGCCCCCGGGCCCAAGGCGCGCCCTTACTTGGCCGAGCAGAGAGGCGAAAGGGCAAGTGCGAAGCGTCACGGGCCCTAACAGCCTGTGGCCTTGGGCGCCGCGTGGTGGTTGATTCGACGTGGGCGTCTCCGCAACCGCACGACGCCTCGGCAACTGCATGAACTGACAAGCCCCTGCATGCAAAAACGGGTCATGATTACCTGCGATCATGGAAGCCGACGGTTGGCCTCCTCTGGCTATAAGTATGGAACGGCGCAACCCATTCCAGTTCATCTTCCTCTGCTATACCTCCTCCTCTTCATCTTCGCCATTGCCCCGCCTTGCCGAAATGGCTCCAATCCGCCGGTTCTCCGCAGAGGAGAAGGGAAAGGCCCCCCGAGAGGGTCCTGACCCACTCCCGCCAAAGAAGCAGTTGCTCCTCTGCCTCCGAGATGAGAGTGTGCGGCAGGAGGTGTCGAGGCCTTGGTGCGAGCGACCGCCGCCAGGGTTTCCGCTGCCCTTGTACGCCCACCTTGAAGGCCCTGCAGGAGCTGACGTCGAGCGCCATGGACGACGCCCCCGTCGGCGCCGGCGGGTCACAGCGGTGCGCATTGTTCCTCTTGGAATCCACGCCGAGGGCTCCTGCTGAGAGTTTGTGCTCCACGCCGCCATGCCTCCTCGATCTTGGATTCGCCTCCCTCCTTCCTTCGCCTTTGAGATCCCGTCAAGGGGGCCTTTCAGGCTCCAGCTGCAGCACACCGACTGCCAGGCCCCCGAGACCGATGCGGATGTCGAGGTCATTGCTCCAGGTAAGGTCTTCATGACCCATGGCTGGGGCGAGATCGCCCGAGTTTGTGGGATGAGGGGCGTCCTCGTGATCCACCTAGAGTTCGACAACGCTTCCGTGATGCTCTTCAAGGTCTTTGACAAAGAAGGGCGCCAGCTGGAGTGCTGCCCCAGAGGCAGCGGCCGGAGCTCCGGAACGGCCAGGACTAGGCCTGCCGCTCGCCCTTCCAGCAGCTCCTCCGGTGGCAGCGGACGCCTCGAAGGATCCAGCGGCTCCGCCCAGCCCTTCGCAACTCCGGAGACGAGCGACCACAGCTACGAGCCCCCAAGCCTGCGCCGCTCTCGGAGCAGGACGGGCTCATTAGGCCGCCGCCGTCTCTGATCTAGATGAGGTTGGTGCTGGTGCCTGATGGCCCACTGTTGATGATGGCGTCTGCTGCGGCGGTTCCTGTAGTTAGGACTCCTTAGGATATGCATCTTTTTTCCTTGCAAGGAGCCAAGAACACACCCCGTGGGGGGCTTGTAAGGTGTTTGTAGCTCCTTTTGTCAATATGATCCTCATTATGAAGCAGTGCGAAGTGGTTATTCCGTCTTAGCTTAGTTTCTTCCTGTCAGACCATGTGAGGGCTTGGTGCTCTGCGCCGACAGGTCCCAGTCCCAAGGCGGCTTCAGCCGTCGCTGGTATGCCAGGTCGCGATGCCGTGGTCAAGGCCAGGAGGTGAGCAGCCCAGGGCTCGGTAAGAGCCCCTGAGTCGCGATGCTCAGGAGGTCCCCCTTGGCGCTCAAGCAGCCATCATTCGGTGAGAAAGGAGAGCGACGTTGCTAAGATGGAATGGTATTAGGTGCGGGAACGGTGCTGCGATAGCTAGTGTTCCCGGAGAGTGACTTATCTCGAGGGTCAGGAACGCTTCCTGGTGCGGCACTAAGTCCGTGTCTTGGCCGTCGGAGGGTTGTTTGGCGAGGTCACCACGTGCTTCCCCCCTCTCGCCCTCGCTCCCCTTTCTGCTCTACGTCCTCGGGTCCCAGCCCTCGAGCGAGTCTCAGCCGTTGCTGGCATGCCAGGTCGTGATGCCATGGACATAGCCAGAGGGTGAGGGCTGGAGAACCAGTAGGAGCCCTGAGTCGCGATGCTCAGGCACACCCCCTATAACGTGCAAGCGGTTTGCGTGGACAAGTGTGGAGAAGACACTGTGGGGGGCTCGCATGACGATGCTCCTGGGGGAACCCTGCAGGCTCATTACAGAAGAAATGAGAGTGCGTCGCGACAAACGACGGTTAGCTGTTACTTGCCTTGGAGAGGCGGCGAGGCATGAAAGGCCTGGCGAGGTGTGCTGGTTCACCCGTGATCGAGCTGGGGACTCACGGGGCCCTACCCCAAGGCGGGTTGTGCCCGGCGCTGGGCATTATCTTGGAGTGTGTTCCTGCAAATTTGGCTAGATGAAGATGCTCTACGTCCTCGGGTCCCGGCTCTCGGGCTGGTCTCAGCCGTCGCTGGTATGCTGGGGCGCGATGTCGTGGGCAGACCAGAGGGTGAGGGCCGGAGAGCTGGTAGGAGCCCTGAGTCGCGATGCTCAGGCACCCCCCCCCCCTTTAACGCGCAAGCTGGGTTAGATGACAAAACACT
>NC_041389.1:492731572-492772984 GCF_002162155.2 Triticum dicoccoides
GATGCCGTGGGCAGGCCAGAGGGTGAGGGCCGGAGAGCCGGTAGTAGCCCTGAGTCGCGATGCTCAGGCACCCCCCCCTTTAACGCGCAAGCTGGGTTAGATGTCGAAACTCTACGTCCTCGGGTCCCGGCTCTCGGGCTGGTCTCAGCCGTCGCTGGTGTGCCGGGGCGCGATGCCATGGGCAAACCAGAGGGTGAGGGCCGGAGAGCCGGTAGGAGCCCTGGTCGCGATGCTCAGGCACCCCCCCTTTAACGCGCAAGCTTGTGACATCCAGGAATAAAAAAGGTACCATGAACCGGCACCAAATAATAAGCATGACGGGTCGAAAACACGGCCCTAAGATAAATGCAAGAGGGGTACATGCCACTGGGTCTGACCCGAGCGTCTTGGGGATAATGCAGCCCGAGGGGCGCCCCCAGCAGACTGAGCTAAGAACATGAAATAAAAGAGATACATGCCACAGGGACGGACCCACGCAGCCTGGGAATAATGCAGCCCTGGGGGCGCTCCCAGCTGGAAATGAAACTAGAAAGATGTCACCTGATGATGCTGAAGACGAAGGGGTGTTGATGCAGCAGACTCGGTGGGCTGCGGAGGCAGATCCTCACGAGCCCCCAGGCCTTGGGGCCTCGGGAGGCTCCGGAGGCGCTGGTGGCTCCTCACGGACCGTCTCCATCTCCACCAGGGCTGCGGAACGGCTGACCTCTTGAGCCTCCAGGATGGCCCTCATGATGCGCCAGTACGCAGCAGCCGCGTTCGGCAAGCCGTAAGGCATGTGAACGTAACTGTGGGGCGGGCCCTCACAGTGTCCCACTCGCGAAGGCCAGAGGCGCTCCTGAAACGCGGCTTGGTTGAGCCCTGGTATGTCGATGCAGACACGCAGCCCACCATCCTCGTCTGGATGGGGGGCACAGCGGGTAAGCGACGGCTGCCCCTCATGACCCTTGACTCCTGTAGCTCCTGAATGGCCTTGCTGACGAACTCCTGAGGGTTTGGCCCTCCTTGCCTTGCTCCTTCTTGACAGAAACATGCTTCGAAGCACGCCTTCATGTGGTGCCCAAGCGCCTCCCTCATGACCTTGGTGAGGTCGACGGCCCTCCAGGGGAGAGCCCCCGAGCCCTGCCTGAGGAGGGCACCGGGCACGCTTCCCTATGTGATGGCAGGAGGTTCCCCCTGAGCAGGCGCGGGCCCAGAGGGACCTGCCTCCTGAGGGGCCAGGCCGGTTGATGTCTTCTTCTTCTTGGGGGCGGCCTCGGGAAGCCTCCTTCTTCCATGATCTGGGTCTTCCAGCGATGCGGCCTGAAAGGCTCTCTCCAGGGAGCAAACTGCGTCTCTCTCTTCGCAGGGCACCGTGATGACTCCGCCACTTCCTGGCATCTTGAGGACGTTGTAGCCGTGGTGGGTTACTGTCGGATTTAGGGTTCCGGCAGACCCTTGAGGTTCGAACACTTGGGTGCGCGCGGAGGTTTCGCCTTCTACCTGCCTGTTCCTCGCCGAATCGCTAGGGTCTAAACTACGAGAAGAACAACACAAGAGACACAGGATTTATACTGGTTCAGGCCACGATTGTGGTGTAATACCCTACTCCAGTGTGTGGTGTGGGGGATTGCCTCTTGGGCTGATGATGAACAATACAAGGAAGAACAGCCTCGCGAGGGTCTGTTCTTGTGGTCTCTCTCTTTTTGCCGGCCGGATGGATTGATCGATCCCCCTACCCTGGGGGTGGCTAGTCCTATTTATAAGCGATGGCCCTGGGCCTCTTCCCAAATATTGAGCGGGACGGGCGCCAACAATTGGCCAATTTGAAGGGGAACATCTAGTACACTTATCTTGACTAAAGTTGGTCCTCGCCTGTCAAAGGCTCTGGTGGTGACGCCGACTTGGGCTCCACGGTGACCTCCATCCTGCCATTGGACTGGTCTTGGTCTTGTTGCACCGAAATGGATGCCTTTGCTTGATGCTCTCGCCTGCGCTTGCTCCCCTTACACCAAAGAGGAAAGAAGGATACTGCGCGGGCTGGCACCCGGCTGGCGCCCTTGGTCGTCATGGCTTGCGTCATGGGCACCTCGCGAGGTACCCCACCTTGAACTCTCTGCCTCCTCGTGAGCCAGCCTGACGAGGCCGTGCCTGGGGAAGCTCCTTGTCGTCCGCCCCGCGAGGCTTGGCCCCTCACGAGGGTCTTGAGCTTGTGCTGATGAAGATGGGTCGTGCTGGGCCCCCTTTGAGCCACGCCGTAGGCCGCAGGCAGGCAAGTCTGGGGACCCCCGTTCCCAGAACACCGACAGTATCCCCCGGGCCCAAGGCGCGCCCTTACTTGGCCGAGCAGAGAGGCGAAAGGGCAAGTGCGAAGCGTCGCGGGCCCTAACAGCCTGCGGCCGTGGGCGCCGCGTGGTGGTTGATTGGACGTGGGCGTCTCCGCAACCACACGACGCCTCGGCAACTGCATGAACTGACAAGTGCCTGCATGCAAAAATGGGTAATGATTACCGATCGTGGAAGCTGACGGTTGGCCTCCTCCAGCTATAAGTATGGAACGGCGCGAGCCATTCCAGTTCATCTTCCTCTGCTATTCCTCCTCCTCTTCATCTTCCCCATTGCCCCGCCTTGCCGAAATGGCTCCGATCCACCGGTTCTCTGCAGAGGAGAAGGGAAAGGCCCCCCGAGAGGGTCCTGACCTGCTCCCGCTGAAGAAGTGGTTGGTCCTCTGCCGCCGAGATGAGGGTGCGCGGCAGGAGGTGTCGAGGCCTTGGTGCGAGCGACCGCCGCCAGGGTTTCCGCTGCCCTTGTACGCCCACCTTGAAGGCCCTGCAGGAGCTGACGCCGAGCGCCATGGATGATGCCACCGTCGGCGCTGGCGGGTCATAGCGGTGCGCGTTGTTCCTCCTGGAATCCACGCCGAGGGCTCCTGCCGAGAGTTTGTGCTCCACGGCACCATGCCTCCTTGATCTTGGATTCGCCTCCCTCCTTCCTTCGCCTTTGAGATACCGTCGAGGGGGCCTTTCAGGCTCCGGCTGCAGCACGCCAACTGCCAGGCCCCCGCGACTGATGCGGATGTCGAGGTCGTCGCTCCAGGTAAGGTCTTCATGACTCTTCATGACCCATGGCTGGGGCGAGATCGCCTGGGTTTGTGGGACGAGGGGTGCCCTCGTGATCCACCTGGAGTTCAACGACGCTTCCGTGATGCTCTTCAAGGTCTTCGACGAAGAAGGGCGTCGGCTGGAGTGCTGCCTTAGAGGCAGCGGTCGGAGCTCCGGAGCGGCGAGGACTAGGCCTGCCGCTCGCCCTTCCAGCAGCTCCTCTGGTGGCAGCGGACGCCTCGAAGGATCCAGCGGCTCCGCCCAGCCCTTCGCGACTCCGGACGAGCAACGACAGGTACGAGCCCCCAAGCCTGCGCCACTCTCGGAGCAGGACGGGCTCATTAGGCCGCCTCCGTCTCTGATCTGGATGAGGTTGGTGCTGGTGCCTGATGGCCCACTGTTGATGATGGCATCTGCCGTGGCGGTTCCTGTAGTTAGGACTCCTTAGGATATGCATCTTTTATCCCTGCGAGGAGCCAAGAACACACCCCGTGTGGGGCTTGTAAGGTGTCTGTAGCTCCTTTTGTCAATATGATCCTCATTATGAAGCAGTGCGAAGTGGTTATTCCGTCTTAGCTTAGTTTCTTCCTGTCAGACCTCGTGAGGGCTTGGTGCTCTGCGCCGATAGGTCCCAGTCCCAAGGCGGCTTCAGCCGTCGCTGGTATGCCAGGTCGCGATGCCGTGGTCAAGGCCAGGAGGTGAGCGGCCCGGGGCCCGGTAAGAGCCCCAGAGTCGCGATGCTCAGGAGGTCCCCCTTAGCGCTCAAGCAGCCATCATTCGATGAGAAAGGAGAGCGACGTTACTAAGACGGAATGGTATTAGGTGCGGGGACGGTGCTGCGATAGCTAGTATTCCCGGAGAGTGACTTTTATCGAGGGTCAGGAACGCTTCCTGGTGCGGCACTAAGTCTGTGTCTTGGCCGTCGGAGGGTTGTTTGGAGAGGTCACCACGTGCTTCTCCCCTCTCGCCCTCGCTCCCCTTTCTGCTCTACGTCCTCGGGTCCCGGCCCTCGAGCAAGTCTCAGCCGTCGCTGGCATGCCAGGTCGTGATGCCATGGACATGGCCAAAGGGTGAGGGCTGGAGAACCAGTAGGAGCCCTGAGTCGCAATGCTCAGGCACCCCCCCTTTAACGTGCAAGAGGTTTGCATGGACAAGGGTGGAGAAGACACTGTGGGGGGCTCGCATGACGATGCTCCTGGGGGAACCCTGCAGGCTCATCACGGAAGAAACGAGAGTTCGTCGCGACAAACGACGGTTAGCCGTTAATTGCCTTGGAGAGGCGGCGAGGCACGAAAGGCCTGGCGAGGTGTGCTGGTTCACTCGTGATCCAGCTCGGGACTCACGGGGCCCTACCCCAAGGCGGATTGCGCCCGACACTGGGCCTTATCTTGGAGTGTGTTCCTGCAAATTTGGCTAGATGCCGATGCTCTACATGCTCGGGTCCCGGCTCTCGGGCTAGTCTCAGCCCTCGCTGGTGTGCCGGGGCGCGATGCCGTCGGCAGACCAGAGGGTGAGGGCCGGAGAGCCGGTAGGAGCCCTGAATCGCGATGCTCAGGCACCCCCCCCCTTTAATGCGCAAGCTTGCGACATCCAGGAATAAAAAAGGTACCATGAGCCGGCACCAAATAACAAGCATGACGGGTCGAAAACACGGCCCTAAGATAAATGCAAGAGGGGTACATGCCACTAGGTCTGACCCGAGCGGCTTGGGGATAATGCAGCCCGAGGGGCGCCCCCAGCAGAGTGAGCTAAGAACATGAAATAAAAGAGATGCATGCCACAGGGACGGACCCACGTGGCCTGGGAATAATGCAGCCCTGGGGGCGCTCCCAGCTGGAAATGAAACTAGAAAGATGTCACCTGATGATGCTGAAGACGAAGGGGTGTTGATGCAGCAGACTCGGTGGGCTGCGAAGGCAGATCCTCAAGAGCCCCCAGGCCCTGGGGCCTCGGGAGGCTCCGGAGGCGCTGGTGGCTCCTCGCAGACCGTCTCCATCTCCACCAGGGCTGCGGAACGCCTGACCTCTTGAGCCTCCAGGATGGCCCTCATGATGCGCCGGTACGCAGCAGCTGCGTTCGGCAAGCCGTAAGGCATGCGAACGTAACTGTGGAGCGGGCCCTCGCAGCGTCCCACTCGCGAAGGCCAGAGGCGCTCCTGAGATGCGGGTTGGTTGAGCCCTGGTATGTCGATGGAGACGCGCAGCCCACCATCCTCGCCTGGATGGGGGCCACAGCGGGTAAGCGGCGGCTGCCTCTCATGACCCTTGACTCCTGTAGCTCCTGAATGGCCTTGCTGACGAACTCCTGAGGGTTTGGTCCTCCTTGCCTTGCTCCTTCTTGACAGAAATGTGCTTAGAAGCACGCCTCCACGTGGTGCCCAAGCGCCTCCCTCATGACCTTGGCGAGGTCGACGGCCCTCCAAGGGAGAACCCCCAAGCCCTGCCTGAGGAGGGCGCTGGGCGCGCTTCCCTATGCGATGGCAGGAGGTTCCCCCTAAGCAGGCGCGGGCCCAGAGGGACCTGCCTCCTGAGGGTCCGGGCCGGTTGATGTCTTCTTCTTCTTGGGGGCGGCCTCGGGAAGCCTCCTGCTTCCACGATCCGGGTCTTCCAACGATGCGGCCTGAAAGGCTCTCTCCAGGGAGCAAACTACGTCTCTCTCTTCGCAGGGCACCGTGATGACTCCGCCACTTCCTGGCATCTTGAGGACGTTGTAGCCATGGTGGGTTACGGCCATGAACTTGGCCAGCGCTGGGTACCCGAGGATGGCGTTGTACGGCAGGCGAATGTGGGCGACGTCGAAGTCGATGAGCTCGGTGCGGTAGTTGTCACGTGCCCCGAAGGTGACAGGGAGGCGGACCTGCCCAATCGGGACCGTGGAGCCGTTGGTGACTCCGGAGAAAGGCTTGGTGGGCTGAAGCTGACTGTAGGGTACTTGGAGATTGTTGAATGTTTCCACGGATAGGATGTTGAGCCCTACCCCGCCATCGATCAGGGTCTTGGTGACTAGCACATTGCTAATGATTGGGGAACAAAGCATCGGGAGGACTCCGGCTGTGGCCGCGCACTTGAGCTGATCTGCCGAGCTGAACGTGATGGCGCACGCCGACCACCTGAGAGGGCGCATGGCCTCGAGCTTGGGGAGGACTGCATTCACTTCGCGGGCGAACTGCTTGAAGATGCGCTGAGACGCTGGGGCTTGAGCTCCGCCTAGGATGCAGGCGATCGCACGTGGTTCCTGGAAGCCCCCAGCCCCTTCGTCCCGATGACGGTCCTCATTTCTCCTTGGCTGCGGCGGTAGCGGAGGGAGGCATGCGTTACCTTGAGGGCGATCCTCGCGAGGCTGATCCCTCCAGCCTCCCTCGCGAGGCGGGTCCTACCAGCGATCCTCTCGAGGTTGGTCGCGCCACCCTTGACGTGGGCCGCGATCTTCCCAGCATCCTGTGTTCCTTCCTCCTCCTCGGCCGTAGCCCTGGTCGTTGCGGTCGGGACGCCGACCAGTCCGTCCTTCAGGCACGGCCCTGAGCTCTTGGCATTCGTTGGTGTTATGGGTGTGGAGGTCATGGTACACGCAGTACCGACTGCCCTTGGAGGATTCGGGCTGATCTCTGCCCCGCTTGGTGTCTGGTTCTGCCACGAGTACGGCAGCCCCCTTGCGCTTCACGTCCTTGGCTTTGGGCTTCTTCTCCTCAGGGTCTGCGGCAGGCAATTCGAGGATGGAGAGACGCCCTTCCTCATCCCTGGCGCATTAATCGCCAGGTTGAACAGCTCCAAGGAAGTGCACAGATCTTCATGCATTGCAAGCTCCTCCTTCATCTTGACGTCACGCACGCCGTCAGAGAAGGTTGAGATGATGGCCTCCTCGGTCACCTTGGGAATCTTGAGGCGCGCATTGTTGAAGCGTTGGATGTACTTCTGCAGGGTTTCCCCCGGTTGTTGCTTGATGCGGCGCATGTCGCTCACGGCGGGTGGCCGGTCGTGAGTACCCTAGAAGTTGGCGATGAAGCGGGTGCGCATCTCGTCCCAGGAGGAGATCGTGCCTGGGGCCAGGTTCAGAAGCCAGGTGCGGGCCCCGTCCTTGAGAGCCATGGGAAACCAGTTCACCATGACCTTCTCGTCTCTGTTGGCAGCCTCGATGCCCAGCTTGTAGAGCTGGAGGAACTCTGTAGGGTTTGCCGTGCCGTCGTAGCGAGGAGGCAGGTCTGGCTTGAACTTGCTAGGCCACGCAACGGTGCGTAGCTTGGTGGTGAAAGCGCGGCAGCCCGCTGTGGCCACAGGAGGCCTTGGAGGACGAAGGGCTCAGTCTTGCGGGTCCCCGTGTGCCGCAGCTGGGTGCAACGCGGGGTCTTGACGTGCTGGAGCAGTAGCGTGGTCGGGACGAGCCGGAGCAGGTAGCGCTCGGGCAGCTTCTCGAGGGCGTGGGACCTCTTGGCAGCTCTGCTCCTGCCGCGCTGGATCCTGACGGGGCGGGTTCCGCCCAGGGGCCACGCGCCTTGGAGCCAGGGCGCCTTCTTGAGGGGGAGGCGGCTGAGGCGCCCCAGGAGCTTCATTGCCCGCGCATGGCGGGGCATGGTACAGCGAGAAAGATGGCGCAGGGGAGCCCCCAGCGGCACGGACGAGTTCGACGACTCGGTCGAGCCACTCTTCGTAGACGTCGTCGACTGGGCGGTAGCGCAGGAGCTCGTTTGCCGCAATGAGCGCAGCTCGAGCCTCCATGGCCGCGCGGGGCGCGCGGGATAAAGAACCAGCGGGGGTGAGCGAGGGCATAGCGGTGCGGCCGTCTCGCCTCATGGACGGGTGCTGGGATGATGCTTGCTGCTTGTTCCCCGTCGGGCCGGTGGCAGCGTTGACGGCAGGCGATGGGGCACGACGAGGGCGCCCGCCGATGGGAGCCGTCTGGGCGACGCGGGAAGCGAGGGCGGCTCAGCGCTCGGCGCGAGCCCGGCGTGTGTCAGACATGGTCGCGACGGTTGGAGAAGAACAGGGCGACGGAAGACGAAGTCCGGAGCACCCCTACCTGCCACGCCAAATGTCGGATTTAGGGTTCCGGCAGACCCTTGAGGTTCGAACACTAGGGTGCGCGCGGAGGTTTCGCCTTCTACCTACCTGTTCCTCGCCGAATCGCTAGGGTCTAAACTACAAGAAGAAGAACACAAGAGACACAAGATTTATACTGGTTCAGGCCACCATTGTGGTGTAATACCCTACTCAAGTGTGTGGTGTGGTGGATTGCCTCTTGGGCTGATGATGAACAATACAAGGAAGAACAGCCTCGCGAGGGTCTGTTCTTGTGGTCTCTCTCTTTTTGTCGGCCGGATGGATTGATCGATCCCCCTACCCTATGGGTGGCTAGTCCTATTTATAGGCGATGGCCCTGGGCCTCTTCCCAAATATTGAGCGGGAAGGGCGCCAACAATTGGCCAATTTGAAGGGGAACATCTAGTACACTTATCCTGACTAAAGTTGGTCCTCGCCTGTCAAAGGCTCTGGTGGTGACGCCGACTTGGGCTCCACAGTGACCTCCATCCTGCCGTTGGACTGGTCTTGGTCTTGTTGCACCGAAATGGATGCCTTTGCTTGATGCTCTCGCCTGCGCTTGCTCCCCTTGCACCAAAGAGGAAAGAAGGACACTGCGCGGGCTGGCGCCCGGCTGGCGCCCTTGGTCGTCATGGCTTGCGTCATGGGCACCTCGCGAGGTACCCCACCTTGAACTCTCCGCCTCCTCGTGAGCCAGCCTGACAAGGTCGTGCCTGAGGAAGCTCCTTGTCGTCTGCCCCGCGAGGCTTGGCCCCTCGTGAGGGTCTTGAGCTTGTGCTAATGAAGATGGGCCGTGCTGGGGCCCCTTTGAGCCACGCCGCAGGCCGCAGGCAGGCAAGTCTGGGGACCCCCGTTCCCAGAACACCGACAGTTATGACCATGAACTTGGCCAGTGCTGGGTACCCGAGGATGGTGTTGTACGGCAGGCGAATGTGGGCGACGTCGAAGTCGATGAGCTCGGTGCGGTAGTTGTCGCGTGCCCCGAAGGTGAGAGGGAGGTGGACCTGCCCAATCGGGACCGTGGAGCCGTCGGTGACTCCGGAGAAAGGCTTGGTGGGCTGAAGCTGATTGTAGGGTACTTGGAGATTGTTGAATGTTTCCACAAACAGGACGTTGAGCCCTGCCCCGCCATAGATGAGGGTCTTGGTGACTAGCACGTTGCTGATGGTTGGGGAACAAAGCATCGGGAGGACTCCGGCTGTGGCCGCGCACTTGAGCTGATCCGCCGAGCTGATCGTGATGGCGCACGCCGTCCACCTGAGAGGGCGCGTGGCCTCGAGCTTGGGGAGGACTGCATTCACTTCGCGGGCGAACTGCTTGAAGATGCGCTGAGAGGCTGGGGCTTGAGCTGCGCCTAGGATGCAGGCGATCGCACGTGGTTCCTGGAAGCCCCCAGCCCCTTCGTCCTGATGACGGTCCTCACTTCTCCTTGGCTGCGGCAGTAGCGGAGGGAGGCCTGCGTTACCTTGCGGGCGATCCTCGCGAGGCTGATCCCTCCAGCCTCCCTCGCGAGGCGGGTCCTGCCAGCGATCCTCGCGAGGTTGGTCGCGCCACCCTTGACGTTGGCCGCGATCTTCCTAGCGTCCTGCGTTCCTTCCTCCTCCTCGGTCGTAGCCCCGGTCGTTGTAGTCGGGACGCCGGCCAGTCCATCCTTCACGCACGGCCCTGAGCTCTTGGCATTCATTGTTGTTATGAGTGTGGAGGTCGTGGTACACGCAGTACCGACTGCCCTTGGAGGATTCGGGCTGATCTCTGCCCCGCTTGGTGTCTGGTTCTGCCGCGAGTACGGCAGCCCCCTTGCGCTTCACGTCCTTGGCCTTGGGCTTCTTCTCTTCAGGGTCTGCAGCAGGTAATTCGAGGATGGAGAGACGCCCTTCCTCAGCCCTGGCGCACTTGGTCGCCAGGTTGAACAGCTCCAAGGAAGTGCACAGATCTTCATGCATTGCAAGCTCCTCCTTCATCTTGACGTCACGCACGCCGTCAGAGAAGGCTGAGATGATGGCCTCCTCGGTCACCTTGGGAATCTTGAGGCGCGCATTGTTGAAGCGCTAGATGTACTTCTGCACGGTTTCCCCCGGTTGTTGCTTGATGCGGCGCATGTCGCTCACGGCGGGTGGCCGGTCGCGAGTACCCTGGAAGTTGGCGATGAAGCGGGTGCGCATCTCGTCCCAGGAGGAGATCGTGCCTGGGGCCAGGTTCAGAAGCCAGGTGCGGGCCCCGTCCTTGAGAGCCATGGGAAACCAGTTCACCATGACCTTCTCGTCTCCGTTGGCAGCCTCGATGCCCAGCTCGTAGAACTGGAGGAACTCTGCAGGGTCTGGCGTGCTGTCGTCGCGAGGAGGCAGGTCTGGCTTGAACTTGCCGGGCCACGCGACGGTGCGTAGCTCGGTGGTGAAGGCGCGGCAGCCCGCTGTGGCCACAGGAGGCCTTGGAGGATGAAGGGCTCGGTCTTGCGGATCCCCATGCGCCGCAGCTGGGTGCAGCGCGGGGTCTTGACATGCTGGAGCAGGAGCCTGGTCGGGACGAGCCGGTGCAGGTAGCATTTGGTCAATTCTCGAGGGCGTGGGACCTCTTGGCAGCTCTGCTCCTGCCGCGCTGGTTCCTGACGGGGCGGGTTCCGCCCAGGGGCCGCGCGCCTTGGAGCCAGGGCGCCTTCTTGAGGGGGAGGCGGCTGAGGCGCCCCAGGAGCTTCATTGCCCGCGCATGGCGGGGTGCGATGCAGCGAGAAAGATGGCGCGGGGGAGCCCCCAGCGGCATGGACGAGTTCGGCGACTCGGTCGAGCCACTCTTCGTAGACGTCGTCGACTGGGCGATAGCGCAGGAGCTCGTTTGCCGTGATGAGTGCAGCTCGAGCCTCCATGGCCGCGCGGGGCGCGCGGGATGAAGAACCAGCAGGGGTGAGCGAGGGCGTAGCGGTGCGGCCGTCTCGCCTCATGGACGGGTGCTGGGACGATGCTTGCCGCTCGTTCCCCGTCGGGCCGGTGGCGGCGTTGACGGCAGGCAACGGGGAACGACGAGGGCGCCCGCCGACGGCAGCCGTCTGGGCGACGCGGGAAGCGAGGGAGGCTCGGCGCGAGCCCGACGTGCGTCAGACATGGTCGCGATGGTCGGAGAAGAATAGGGCGACGAAAGACGAAGTCTGGAGCACCAATACCTGGCACGCCAAATGTCGGATTTAGGGTTTCGGCAGAACCTTGAGGTTCGAACACTGGGGTGCGCGCGGAGGTTTCATTTTCTACCTACCTGTTCCTCGCCGAATCGCTAGGGTCTAAACTACGAGAAGAACAACACAAGAACACAGGATTTATACTGGTTCAGGCCACCATTGTGGTGTAATACCCTACTCTAGTGTGTGGTGTGGTGGATTGCCTCTTGGGCTGATGATGAACAATACAAGGAAGAATAGCCTCGCGAGGGTCTGTTCTTGTGGTCTCTCTCTTTTTGCCGGCCTGATGGATTGATCGATCCCCCTACCCTATGGGTGGCTAGTCCTATTTATAGGCGATGGCCCTGGGCCTCTTCCCAAATATTGAGCGGGAAGGGCGCCAACAATTGGCCAATTTGAAGGGGAACATCTAGTACACTTATCCTGACTAAAGTTGGTCCTCGCCTGTCAAAGGCTCTGGTGGTGACGCCGACTTGGGCTCCATGGTGACCTCCATCCTGCCGTTGGACTGGTCTTGGTCTTGTTGCACTGAAATGGATGCCTTTGCTTGATGCTCTCGCCGGCACTTGCTCCCCTTGCACCAAAGAGGAAAGAAGGACACTGCGCGGGCTGGCGCCCGGCTGGCGCCCTTAGTCGTCATGGCTTGCGTCATGGGAACCTCGCGAGGTACCCCACCTTGAACTCTCCGCCTCCTCGTGAGCCAGCCTGACGATGCCGTGCCTGGGGAAGCTCCTTGTCGTCCGCCCCACGAGGCTTGGCCCCTCGCGAGGGTCTTGAGCTTGTGCTGATGAAGATGGGCCATGCTGGGCCCCCTTTGAGCCTCGCCGCAAGCCGCAGGCAGGCAAATCTGGGGACCCCCATTCCCAGAACACCGACACTACAGGAACTTATAATGGCAAACAAAGGCATGTCATGATAGTACTAAAGACAAAGAACAAAACTCCCTTACTGGTATAATTCCAAAGATCAACAGAAAAGATGGTATCATCCATGCAAACATGGCAAAAGATATGACAAATTCAGACATAGCAGGAACAACGATAAGTAGGCATGTTGGTGAGCTTGTACCACTCACCACAGAACAATACATGGCATGGAAAGGTGACCAACAGTTAGAAGACATGTTTGTGAAGCTAAGCATGGCAAGAGCATGTTCATAGGGTACATGGATCACTAGCAAAGCTCATGGCAAAACTGAACTTAATGTTAATAGGCTGACAGCAACATTATTTAGCAATTTGAGAGCAGGATTACAACAAGCTACATCAGGCTATAAATGCAACCAGGGGCATGGATGGATAGAGCATGACATGTATAACAAAACATCTTTAGTGAACATCTCCAGATTATGCATAGAATAACTTGTAGCAGCAGGTTTACATAGCATCATGATATAACAGATTCAGCCTAGCAAAACAGTAACAACAATTACCCTACTTCATGAGCTCGATGCACTCACTACAAGACTCACAAAATTACATGGATTGCACCACTGTAAAGATGGCATGATATAGCTCAAAACTCATGTAGACATCAAGCTCATAGGATGCACACACAAAATGCAATGAAAAAGACAAATCACCAAGTTCTGTTAACAAATAGCAGATTACACCATATAGCACTCTTGCAACGATGATTAGGGCATCAATATGAACAGAAAACAAGCATGGCGGAATGGAATGAAATGAAGAGCACAACCTGGTGAACATTTTGTCATATTACATGCATGAAACAGAGCAGTATGTGTGGAGTTATGATGCAATGAACAGGGCACCAGAATGCAATAATTTCAGGACTTAGTGGAAATTGCACCTCGGGGAAAAAGTCAACGGGGCATGGAAACCGAGGCTCACCGGAGCGGGGCTCGCCGGAGATGGCGAGGAAGGAGGCGGGGCTCGCCGGAGATGGCGGATCCAGGCCGGATCCGGCCGGATCCCGGCGCGGGGAGGCGGACGAGGTCACCGGCGGGCACGGGGCGAGGCCGGGCGCGGCCCGGGGCAGCGCCAGCAAGGCGGCGGGGAACGGCGGAGGCAGCGGCCGGCGGGGCGAGGCCGGCGAGCTCGGGCGCACAGGGCGCCGGCGAGCGGCGACACGAGCCGGGCGACGGCGAACGGAAGCTGGAGGCGTGCGGGCGCGGAGGAGCGCGCAGGCGGCAGGGCAGGTGCGCGGCGGCGGCCGGCGGCGAGGCGCGAGGTGGCGGCGTAGGGGAGGCCCGGGCGGCGAAGCACGGGGGCCGATCCGGGCTCTCGTGGGCTCGGGCGGGCCCTGGATGGGCCTGCAGGGCCGGCGCGGTGGAGACGGCGGCGGGGTGACGTGGCGGCGCCGGATTGGCTGCAGAGGTGGAGGCGGACATGTCCGGCGTGGAGGAAGAAAATTTCTGGCGGTGCGAGGGGAGCGGTGCTAGGGTTTGATCTGCACGAGAAATTTGGAGGGAGGCACATATTTATAGGTAGAGGGAGCTAGGAGAGTCCAAATGAGGTGCGGTTTTCGCCCACACGATCGTGATCGAACGACCGTGAGCATGGAGGGGGTTTGGATGGGTTATTGGGCTGTTTTGGAGTGGTGTTGGGCTGCATCACAAAAGAGGCCTTTGCGGTTACCCGGTTAACCGTTGGAGCATCAAACGACATCCAAATGGCACGAAACTTGACAGGCGGTCTACCGGTGGTGTACCAAGGTCGCTTGGCAAAAAAAGGTCCATTCCGAGAATGTTTACACCCGCACACGAAAAGAGGTAAAAGGGGGCGCTAGAGGACATAGGAGTGTCGGATTGCAAAACGGACAACGGGTGTCATGGAATTGTCACGTCAGATGTCCTCGTGAAAGGACTTAGTTGTGGAGCCATCGCAACTAGGAAGCTTGAAGGGGTTAATCGGGACAAGGGACACAAGAGGTTTTATACTAGTTCGGCCCCTTACAGTGAAGGTAAGGCCTATGTCTAGTTGGTTTGGTATTGATGTTTCGATGACCAGGGAGCAAGATATGCTTTGCCTGGCTCTTGATGAGTTGTTTCTTGCCCTAAGACGCCAGCAGGTCGTCCCCTTATATACACGGGTTGACACCCTACGGCTTACAGAGTCCCGGCCGGCTTATAAACAGTGTCCGACTCGGTGACTAGTTAAGTCTACCTTATGATACAAGTCATATTACTGTGGCGGTTTAATACAACGGGCCTTAAGTCGCCTGTGGTCCTTAAGACCTCTATGAACCGCCATCTTCATGCTTTGGTCTTGGGATTCTTTCTGGTGAGTCTTCTTTGCGTAACCCGGCCCCTCTGGGCGGCTTACACAAATAGTTATATCCCCAACATTAGGCCCCAGATTGATTTGAACATGTTCATGTCAATCTTAAAATACCTTATGGAACTGTCCTTCAGTCTTTTATCTTGCGCGAAAATTTTAACCCGCCGTGATGTCATCATCTGGATCTGGGTTAAATCACCGTGACGTCATCTTCAATAAAACTTATTTTTACTCTGTCATATCCTCCAACGGATCTTTTCCTTTACTGACCATCCCGAGATCGAGGCGTCAGGGCCACTGGATAATAAATTTTATCTCCTTGTTTCTCGCGCCGCCTCAGTTATCCTTCTCTTATAAATAAGCGCGATCCTGGTCTTCCCATTTCCTCCTTCCGGTCATCTTCCTCCTCTTGCTGCTCTCGAGCTCCACCGCCGCTGCTGTCGAGCTTCTTGTCTTCACCGTCCCAGGCCGCTGCATCAACCTGAATCGGATCAGAAAACAACGGTGAACTCCCGCAGCCCATCCAGATCCGTAAGTTCCCTTCCCTTCCTTGCTTAGATCCACATCAGATCTTCCTCGAGTTCATCGGAGTTCATCACCATTAGAACCAAACCCTGGTTAGTTCTCTTCTTAGATGCCTCTTCTGATCTAAGAATGATATAAGATGGCCGCGGTAGTTGTTTTTGCACTTGTTTTGGATATAAAACAGATCCCTTTCTCTGCCTAAGAGCCTCATTCAATCCTATGAACATGTCTGCATCAGCTTTTTAGGTCTAGAAAATTTTCTTATCAGAACAGATCTTTGATCTCCAACAATAGTAGCAGATTATGAAACCTGTTTGTATCACCCAGAAAACTGCTTCTATTGAATACGCTTAAACTCAACTGCCTATGTAGCCGGTTCAAATAGACAACACTGATCTGTTAACCTTACTTGCTTCTTATGACCTTTAAGAAGTTTGAACTGCTTTTGATACATGTGGCGGCTTAGACACTGTTGCACAGCTATCCTTATATCATTAGGTCCCTTATTAAGCCCCCACCTTGAATAATTAAGATATTTCTCCCGGGTTAAAATTGAACCGGATCTTCTTATTTTGTCGTAGGCCAACTGTTGTCATGGCACCTAAGGCAACCAAGGCTCCTGTGACCTGCAATTGGGTCCCATCCATAGTCACTAATAGTAAACTATCTGAATTTGTGAAGTCCAGCCATCTGCCAAAAAAGGAGGTCATGTCTTATCGTGCCCCTGACCCTTCTGAAGAGAGGCCTCAACCCAAAGAAGGGGAGGTAATAATTTTTACAGATCATATGAACCAGGGATTTGCTCCTCCAGGCTCAAAATTATTCAGGGAGGTTTTGAACTTCTTTGATCTTAGACCTCAAGACATTGGACCCAATTCCGTGTCAAATATTTGCAATTTCCAAGTCTTCTGCGAGGTGTACCTGGGAGAGAAGCTAAGTCTGCTATTGTTCAGGGAACTTTTCTACTTGAACCGGCAAAATGAACGTGCCAACGGGCCCAGTCTTGAGCTTGGCGGCATCTCGATCCAGCAATGGAGAGACTGCCTTTTTCCTTATGCTGAGCTGCCGAGTCACCCAAAAGATTGGAACCAAACGTGGTTCTACTATCAGGACACTTCTCCGGCTGATGAGAAGCCTCTGCCCGGCTTTCGCGCCCTGCGCCTTGAGTCCAACCATCCGCTAGCAGACAAACTAACGGTCGTTGAGCGTCTGCCTCTCAATCCCACCATCAAGAAGATCAAAGATCTCTTGGGAAACGGTTTAAACGGCATCGATCTGGTCCGAGTCTGGGTCACTTGGCGAGTACTTCCATTAAGCCGTCGTTCCAGCTTAATGTGTACTTACATAGGCGAAAAGGATGACCCGTTACGCCATAGTCCTGACGACTTACCAGATGATGTGGTGGATGCTACGACCCAGTCGCTGCTGAAGGAGGGCACTGTGACGAGTAACACCTTCGGCTTACTTCCCTTTTGCAAGAAGAACCCGGCCCCTGCAGTAAGTTATCAATCTTAATAAATACTCTTTGCTATATTATACCTTTTTTTGTACTCATAATTCCTTATCCTTTTCCACAGGCCGATGATAACTTCTGGAAGGTCAAATATGACCATGAGGCTGCCAAACAAGCCAGGACGACCAAGAAAACCGAAAGGAAAGCCGCCAAGACGGGAACCTCAAAGAAGAAGAAACCCAACACCTCCGACTTACTCAAATTGGATGATAGTTCTTCGGATGATGAAGAGGTAATCTTTAAATTTTCTTAATTCCCTTGTCATTACATGTCTGACATTCTATCCCTTCAGGAGGATGCGGGGAACAGTCAAGCAGCCGATGAAGAGGTAACTATAATCTCCTCCGACTCAAAGCCTTTGCCAAAGCAAAAGATCCGAAGGGTGACCCGGAAAGTAAGATTTTCACATCCTCTTGCTTATCAAGATCCTCAATTTCTTTTGAAGAAACAACAGCTTGAGAACCGGAGGTAGACCCGGAACAACAAGGATGCAGAACTCTCCTCCGGCTTACCTGACATAACCAGGAAGCGTCGGACTGAGGTTATCTCTGATTTACGTTTTGTTTTACCTTTAGCGGGCTTAATTCGTCAACCTCTCAATTCATCTGACTCCAATTATCAGGATACCTCTCCTTCTTCCGATGAATCCATGCAATCAAACTTGCCGGCTTTCAAAACTGCACCCGGGTAATGTAACCTTATGTACCTTGAGCTTTACTTTACCCATGCTTTAGTATTCATCCTTCTGCCTTTGTTAACAGCATGCAAGTGAAACCCAGCAAGAGGGCAAAGAAGAATAAGCCGTCCCAAGACCCGATTGTAACTGAACCGGTGATTAATACGTCTGCTCCAGATAGCTCTACCCATCAGCCGCCTGAACCGGCCTCTGACATTCCAGTGCCAACTTCTGACCCGCCTGCCGAAGATACTCTCAACAGCTCCGATAACCCGGAAGCTCCTAGCCCGGTTAAGACGTCTGAACCAGAAGTTGAGTTTGTGAAAAATCAGTTTGTTGAACCTGGGCGGCCTACTGTCCTCGCCAAATGTTCTGCCAAAGAAGAACTTGTCAAACGCCGAAAGGCCAAGCAGGATATTACTGATTATACTCACTTAAGCATTGGTGATATAGTCTCGGGCTATCTGAATCAAGTGCATAATAGCCGTGACCTGGAAATTGACATGGTAAAACAAATACAGCACAAATCTGAGGTATAACTTATACAATTTACCTGAATCTTACATACTGTACCAGCCCCCAAGTCTATTGCTTATGAATAAATATGCTATAGACTTAGAAATCTGCTTTACTTGTTAGTTTATCCGGTTCAAAGAGAATATGTCTAACCCGGTTATAACATGATAGTTTTAAATTTGCAATATACATTAGCCCCCAAGGGTCAAGTATCTTTACTTGTAAAGTGCTTGAGACTTAATATGTGTGACCCGGTATGATAGGTTTAAAATTCTTCAGCATACATTAGCCCCCAAGTGCCAAGTATCTTTACTTGTAAAGTGCTTGGGACTTGAATGTTACCTTACCGTGATCCTTACCATAACCTGGTGTCAATGTAGGCCACCATAAGTCAATTTGAATCGGAGCTTGTTGTCCTGAAGAGTCGTCTGGAAACTCAAGAACTTGAAACTCAAAAGGCCAACTCCAAATTTGAATTCAATGTCTCTGAAAATGAGAAGTTGAAGAAAAATTTTGAGTCAGAGAAGAAAGCTTGGGCTGATGAGAAGGCTTCACTGGTGACTCGGGTCAAGACAGCAGAAGCATCTCTTGCAGAGGCAACAACCGAGTTGTCCTACTTAAAACGGCAGATATCTCAAATGGTCTCAGCCATCTTCGGTAAGTTACTGTGCAAAACCTCAAACATTGTAACCTTACAATGACTATTGTAATAATTACTTCCAGCTGACTGTTATGCTTGTGCACACACAGGCCCCAGGAGTACCAACCTTAAGCAAAACATGCTGATCAAGCTTAAAGCAGCTTACACCTTAGTGGAACAGCTGTACTCCGAGTCACAACGTGCCTTGGCCGTTGTAGCCTTATCAAACACCCCTCCCCGCCTCTTACAAGACATGCTGAAGCATCTCGCTGTGCTACCTCAGCGAATTCAGGATTTAAGGCGGGCATCCGCAAGAGCCGGAGCTGTAGCTGCATTGAGCCGGGCAAAAGCATGGCTTCCAGAGCTAGACATGGCCCACCTTGCTCTTGGATATCCCAGTCGGAAGGAGGACGGTACTGAATTTGATGACCAGGACTTCATCGCCTGTGTCAAAGTTATGCGTCCCGTGGCAACCCTTATTGGGAATGATACCGACCTCACCAAGTATTCTCCGGGCTATGACAGTGAGAGCCGGAGAATTCCAAACGTTCCATATGATGAAGTCAGCTTGATCCCTCCTACTCGTAAGACAACTTTTGCCCCTGAAGTGGACCCAGCCGATTTAATAGATGATGAAGCTGAGTTTGAAGCTTTGAGCGGCATTGACTGGGCCTTGTCAACTTTCCAGGAAAAAACAGCCGACGGAGAGGCGGAGAAGGATAACCCGGAGTCTTCAAGCCCACCGAAGGAGTAAAGCGTCATGTGTTTTACAAAAAACAATGCTTCATTTGTTCAGACTCGGGGAATCTTGTAATAGAGTAGAAAAACTTCTCCATGTTTGTCATGCCTTCGCGCATATTCCTAGCGCTTAACATTTTCGTAAGCCGCCGTTTCTATATACTTCTGGCTTATGTTGATCGTTTATGCCCTTGGCGTTTTAAATTTGCTTACCTTATCCTGCACATAAAAACAAACAAAAATTCCCTTGGCGGTTTACTGCGCCGGGGGTCCCATAAAGTATTGACAACCCGGAATACCAACCACAGATACCATATACGAGCCGGTTTACGACTATAGTTGTTTAAACATAACCATGATAACATACATGTGATCCCCTTGATAATCTTTCCTGCTGATATGATGCTCACCTGGTATTTAACAACCTGGTGTGACCAATATTAAACCGGAAAAGACAGAGAACATCGCCTAATGCCTTTCACAAGGTTTCAGGATAGTCAAAATAATTTATGCTTATAACGGATAATAACCAACATTTACAGGCTTCTGATTCGAATACGATCAGTAAACCGTTCCAAAGGGGTTAAACTAAGATTCGGATATGATCATATAGCCCCCAATGGCTTTGGCAATGCCGATCAAATGGGTATCGACGGCTATGTTCTCTTTGGTTCGAATACGACCTATGTTTGAACAGGAAGCCCCCAAGTGACCATAAGAGTTGTTTAATGACGCTGATTCGAATACGATCCACGTCGGACCCAAAGGGGTTAAGCTGTGATTCAAATATGATCAAGAAGCCCCCAAGTGGGTTTGGCAGTATGCCGATCAAGCGGGTATCGACAGCTATGTTCTCTTTGGTTCGAATATGACCTATGTTTGAACAGGAAGCCCCCAAGTGACCATGGCTAGATCCAGATATGATCATAAGCCAGACCAAAGGGAAAGCCGGATTCAGATATGATCCGTTCCCCGTTGGTAGTTTCCGCCACCTGATAAAGAAGACATAAAAACATTCTTTGTGGGAAAAAAGGATAGAGGTCCTGCTTTATTGCTTTATATAATATGTACAGCGGCAAAATATATACATCTTAAGAGCCGGTAGCTCAAGTATAGTAAGGCCGAAGATGGGCGATATTCCACGGCCGGCGGGTCTCCTCCTCCGACTTACATGAGTCCTTACATTCTCGAATATCAATGAGGTAGTATGACCCGTTGTTCAGATTCTTGCTGACCACAAAGGGTCCTTCCCAAGGCGGAGATAGCTTGTGCATGTCACATTGATCCTGGATGAGCCGGAGCACCAAATCACCTTCCTGAAAGGTTCTGCTCTTGACCCGGCGGCTGTGATAACGGTGCAGGTCTTGCTGGTAAATCGCCGAGCGGGCTATTGCCAAGTCTCGCTCCTCATCCAACAAGTCCAGTGCCTCCCGACGAGCCTTTTCGTTGTCCGCCTCAACATAAGCTGCCACACGGGGTGAGTCGTGTCGGGTGTCACTTGGTAGAACTGCCTCTGCTCCATAGACCATGAAAAAAGGTGTGTAACCCGTAGATCTGTTAGGCGTAGTGTTGATGCTCCATAGTACAGAGGGTAACTCCTCCACCCAGCAACCCGGAGTCCGTTTTAAGGGGACTAAGAGCCGGGGCTTAATACCCTTCAGTATCTCCTGATTAGCTCTTTCTGCTTGACCATTGGATTGAGGATGAGCAACAGCCGAAACATCAAGTCGGATATGTTCTCGTTGACAGAACTCTTCCATGGCTCCCTTGGAAAGATTAGTACCATTATCAGTTATAATGCTGTGTGGGAAACCAAAACGAAAGATCACCTTTTTCATGAACTGAACCGTTGTGGCCGCATCACACTTACTGACTGGCTCCGTCTCAACCCACTTTGTAAACTTATCCACTGCCACCAGGAGATGTGTCTTTTTATCCTTAGACCTTTTGAAGGGTTCAACCATGTCAAGCCCCCAGACTGCGAACGGCCAAGTAATTGGGATCATCCTTAATTCTTGAGCCGGCACATGAGCACGTCGTGAGAACTTCTGACAACCGTCACATTTACTGACCAGATCCTCTGCATCAGCATGAGCCGTGAGCCAGTAGAAACCATGACGGAAAGCCTTGGCCACAAGAGATTTTGAGCCGACATGATGACCACAATCTCCTTCATGAATCTCACGAAGTATCTCTTGTTCCTCTGCAGGTGACACACAGCGTTGAAACGCCCCTGTTACACTGCAATGATGCAATTCACCATTAACAATCGTCATGGATTTGGATCGCCCGACAATTTGTCTTGCCAAAGTCTCATCCTCCGTAACTCTCCCCGGGTCATATAGGCCAAATACGGCTCGGTCCAATCCGGGATGACATGAAGAGCCTCCACCAGCTGTGCCTCCGGGTCTGGCACCGCTAGTTCTTCCTCGGTAGGCACCTTGACAGAAGGGTTATGCAAAACATCAAGAAAGGTGTTAGGTGGCACCGGCTTACGTTGAGATCCCAGCCGGCTTAAAGCATCAGCCGTCTCATTCTTCCTTCGATCAATGTGCTCCACTTGATAACCTTTGAAATGTACAGCCACAGCATCTACTTCACATCGATAAGCCGCCATGAGAGGATCCTTGGAATCCCACTTGCCTGACACCTGTTGAGCCACGAGATCTGAGTCGCCCAGACACCTTACCCGGCTTAAGTTCATCTCCTTGGCCATCCGGAGACCATGGAGTAAGGCCTCGTACTCAGCTGCATTATTAGTACATGGGAAAATAAGCCAGAGTACATAACGAAATTTGTCACCTCGAGGGGAAGTTAAAACAATTCCAGCCCCCGAGCCTTCTAGCCGCCTGGACCCGTCAAAGTGAATAGTCCAATATGTGTTATCTGGCTTCTCCTCGGGTGCCTGCAACTCTGTCCAATCATTGATAAAGTCCACCAAGGCCTGAGACTTAATAGCAGTACGCGGCATGTACTTCAAACCATGAGGCCCAAGCTCGATAGCCCACTTGGCGACTCGTCCAGTGGCCTCCCTATTCTGGATGATGTCTCCCAAAGGGGCAGAACTTACCACAGTTATAGGATGACTTTGGAAGTATTGCTTCAACTTCCAGTTGGCCATAAACACTCCGTAAACGAGTTTCTGCCAATATGGATACCTTTGTTTAGACTCAATGAGCACCTCACTGATATAGTAAACTGGCCGTTGAACCAGATGCTCCCTGCCGGCTTCCTTACGCTCCACTATGATAGCAACACTGACGGCTCGTGAATTGGCAGCCACATATAACAGCAACGGCTCTTTGTCAATAGGAGCTACAAGAACCGGTGGTTCAGACAATTGTCTTTTTAAGTCTTCAAAAGCGGCATCAGCAGCATCGCTCCAGAAAAAAGTGTCTGTTTTCTTCATCATCTGATATAACGGTAGGGCCTTCTCCCCCAACCGACTTATGAACCGGCTTAAAGCGGCTACACGACCCGCCAGGAGCTGAACATCATTGATACACGCCGACTTAGTCAGAGAGGTAATCGCCTTAATCTTCTTCGGATTAGCTTCAATGCCTCTGTTTGACACCAGAAAACCTAAGAGCTTGCCCGCAGGTACACCAAACACACACTTGGCCGGGTTAAGCATCATCTTGTAAACCCAGAGATTATCAAAGGTCTCTTTCAGGTCAGATATCAAGGTTTCCTTTTCTTTGGACTTCACCACAATGTCATCTATGTAAGCATGAACATTACGCCCAATTTGATCGTGCAAACAGTTCTGCACACACCGCTGATAAGTCGCCTGGGCACTTTTGAGTCCAAATGGCATAGATACATAACAGAAGGCTCCAAACAGAGTGATGAAAGCTGTCTTCTCCTGGTCCTTAACTGCCATCTTGATCTGATGATAGAAAAAGTAAGCATCCAAGAAGCTCAAATGTTCACAACCCGCCGTAGCATCAATGATTTGATCAATATGGGGGAGAGCAAAGGGATCAGCCGGATAAGCCTTGTTTAAGTCCGTGTAATCCACACACATCTTCCAAGTGTCATTCTTCTTGAGCACTAACACCAGGTTAGCCAACCAGTCCGGGTGAAAAACTTCAACAATAAACCCGGCCGCTAAGAGTCGGGCGACCTCTTCCCCGGTAGCTTTTTGTCTCTCTTCCTTGAACTGTCGGAGAAACAGCCTGACCGGCTTATACCTTGGATCAATATTGAGAGCGTGCTCAGCGAGTTCCCTCGGTACACCCGGCATGTCAGAAGGTTTCCATGCAAAGATGTCCCGGTTCTCACGGATGAACTCGATGAGCGCGCTTTCCTATTTAGGATCCAAATTGGCACTAATACTGAACTGCTTAGAGGCATCTCCTGGGGTAAAGTCAACAAGCTTTGTCTCAACGGACGATTTAAATTTCAATGTCGGGTCATGCTCAGTAGTTGGTTTCTTAAGGGAGGTCATATCCGCCAGGTCAACATTGTCTTGATAAAATTTGAGCTCCTCCGCGGCACAGGCAGACTCAGTGTAAGCCGCGTCACCTTCTTCACATTCCAAGGCCACCTTTCGAGTCCCATGCACAGTGATGGTGCCCTTGTAACCCGGCATCTTGAGCTGTAAATAAATGTAACACGGTCGTGCCATGAATTTAGCATAAGCCGGTCGCCCAAACAGAGCGTGATATGGACTCCTGATTTTAACCACTTCAAACGTCAATTTCTCAGCCCTAGAATCGTACTCATCTCCAAAAGCCACCTCCAATTCAATCTTGCCAACTGGGTAAGCCGACTTGCCAGGAACCACCCCATGGAAAATAGTGTTGGATGTTCTTAGATTCTTCTCAGTCAACCCCATGCGCTTAAAAGTCTCATAATAGAGGATATTGATGTTGCTACCTCCGTCCATGAGTACATTAGTGAATTTATATCCACCAACCTGGGGTGCTACCAGCAAGGCTAACTGACCCGGATTATCGACTCGTGGAGGGTGATCCTCTCTGCTCCATATAATGGGTTGCTCTGACCATCTCAAATAACGAGGAATTGCCGGCTCAATAGAATTTACGGCCCTCTTATGAACCTTCTGGTCACGTTTGCATAAGCTAGTGGTAAACACATGGTACTGCCCACCACTCAACTGTTTCGGATGGCTTTGATAACCCGACTGCTGCTGCTGTTGTCCTCCGTGACCAGATTGCTGCTGATTATTTCCACCCAGATGTCCCTGAAAACCGGAGTTTGAACCGCCGCCCGGGCCATGAAAGCCGCCAGCCCCTGAACCGCCGCCAGATCCATGACTGCCATCAAAGGTATTGGAATTTTTAAACGCCTTCATGATCGCGCAATCTTTCCACAGGTGTGTAGCGGGGTGCTCCCGGGTGCCGTGTTTCGGGCAGGGCTCATTGAGTAGCTGCTCAAGAGATGGGCCTGACCCGCCGGATCGAGGCCACTTACCCTTACGTCTCTGATTGTTACCCTGTGCATTAGCGTTGGCTACAAACTCCGGGTTGCCGTCCGCCTTACGCTTATTGCCGCTTTGATTCACCGGGTTGTGCTGTTGACCCTTTCCATTGCCGTTCCTTTTTCCCTTCCCTGTCTTCTCATCGTCAGACGCGGGATCCTTGGTACTATCAAAATCGGCATATTTGACTAAAGCCTCCATTAGCGTACCCATATCCTTGCAGTCACGTTTAAGGCGCCCCAGTTTCTGCCTCAGTGTCTCAAAGCTGCAATTTTTTTCCAACCTGAGGACTACAGAGCCGGCATCCATCTTATCAGATGAATGAATTATCTCCTTGACCCGGCGTACCCAATGGGTGGTGGATTCACCCTCCCCCTGCTTACAATTCGTCAAGTCCACGATCGACATAGATTGCTTACAGGTGTCCTTGAAGTTCTGGATGAAATGGGCCTTTAACTCCTCCCACAAACCAATGGAATTGGGTGGTAAGCTTTTTAACCAAGACCAGGCCGTTCCATCTAACATCATGGTGAAATATTTAGCCATTGTTGCGTCACTGACTTCCAATAGCTCCATGGCCATGTCATAACTCTCAATCCATGCTCCAGGCTATAAGTCGGCTGTGTAATTTGGCACTTTTTGAGGTCCCTTGAAGTCCTTGGGCAGGCGCACGTTGCACAAAGCCGGTACCAAACAAGAAACACCACCAGTTCTGGTGGCTACTCCCGTCTCAACAGAAGTCATTGGATACTCTGGAATATTCTGATGAGCCACCTGTCAAGCCGCCAGCTGAGCCACCCGCTCATTCTCCTGACGTACTCGGTCCTGCACCGGGTTATAGCCACCATGTTGGCGTTGGGCGTTGCTTGACAAAGCTTCAGATTCCATGTGCCTGTTGTAACTCGGGCTCCGGTTCTGACGAGGCGGTGCTAACCAAGGCGGAGGAGTTGAATGAATCATGTCCCTACTGTAAGAATAGGTCTCTTGCTGAGCCAGGGCCGTCTGGAGAAGCTCTCTGACCCTCCGGGTCTCCACCGCTGTCGGGTCATCACCGTCCACGGGCAGAGCCGCCAAGCGTGCCGAAGCCGCGATTAAGTTCTCCATGGGGTTGGAAAAGTGACCCTCCGGTATCGGCACATAATGCGGTGGTGCCATGCTCACATGAGGAGGCGGCATCTCTCGAGGCTGAACCGGTCCTCCTGCTCCGGCTGTCATAAACTGATTGGCATCTGGCGGGTTACTTGGGCCGGCTCTGGGTGTAGCGAAAAGAACCCGAGGGTCGTAATTCGGAGGTAAACGGGATTGGGTTTTCTGGTGTCTCCTCCTTATTACCTCATTGGATGCGTTTAAGCTCATCGTGAGCTGGTAAGCTTCTGACTGCAACCATTGTGCCCGAGCGTTGAGAGCCGCCCGCTCTGTAGCTATTCTAGTATCCTCAGCTGCCAAGGCCTCCTTGGCCTGAGCTATCTCCTCACGCACCCGTGCCACCTCCGTGTCATGCTCATCTTTGTTCGCAGGGATAACCATGGCGGTTAACAGGGCCGCAAGCTTGTCCATGAGGTCTATCAGCACCTGAGCCGGCGGGCGCACAGGGCCACCTGCCCCGGCTGTCCCTATCCCGGATGTTATTGCTGCAGCAGCTGTAGAATTAGAACCAGGCTGAGTCCCAGCCATAAAGATTCCTGCCCATCTTGGCGGCTCACGGGGGTCCGGAATATTGATGCCATCGGAACAGCCCCTGAGCATGCCGTCTTGCACCTGGTACAATGAATCTGTTGAGCCGGCGGACGAATCACCGTCTGACCGGACGGCCGTCTCACCACCATCTTCAGATCCTTCAGAAAGTTCCTCTCCGTGGATACAGCCCACGAAAGCACGCTTCATGACGGGTTGAGCTCGGGTCTTCCTCGTACGCTGAGCCATCTCGATGTGGTCAGTACTGCTGTCCGGCTCAGGTCCCGGCTCTCCGATCCGGCTGATGAAGACGTGGATTCCGCCAAAGGGGACCTGGTATCCGTACTCGATTGAGCCGGCGTCAGGGCCCTAGCCTTCGTCGTCAATGTAGATCTTGCCACGACGACTCTTGGTCATCCGGCCCACTACGTATCCTTTGAGCCCTTCGAAGTTGCCCTTCAAGAACTCAAATCCACCGTGCGCTGGCCCCACGGTGACGCCAACTGTTGTGGAATTGTCACGTCAGATGTCCTCGTGAAAGGACTTAGTTGTGGAGCCATCGCAACTAGGAAGCTTGAAGGGGTTAATCGGGACAAGGGACACGAGAGGTTTTATACTAGTTCGGCCCCTTGCGGTGAAGGTAAGGCCTACGTCTAGTTGGGTTGGTATTGATGTTTCGATGACCAGGGAGCGAGATACGCTCTGCCCGGCTCTCGATGAGTTGTTTCTTGCCCTAAGCCGCCAGCAGGTCGTCCCCTTATATACACGGGTTGATGCCCTGTGGCTTACAGAGTCCCGACCGGCTAATAAACAGTGTCCGGCTCGATGACTAGTTAAGTCTACCTTATGATACAAGTCATATTACTGTGGCGGTTTAATACAACGGGCCTTAAGTCGCCTGTGGGCCTTAAGCCCTCTATGAACCGCCATCTTCATGCTTTGGTCTTGGGCTTCTTTCTGGTGAGTCTTCTTTGCGTAACCCGGCCCCTCTTGGGCGGCTTACACAAATAGTTATATCCCCAACAACGGGGAAAAAGACCGGATGCATGAGACGAACATGTATGCAAAATGAGATGCACATGATGACATGGCAAAATGCAACATGCAAGCAAATGACATGGCAATGAAGGCGAATAACTGGCAGACACCCGGGGCATCAGATCCGGGGTGTTACACATTAGTTTCGGCCTTATTTATTTCCTAGTCTTCTTTTTCCCTGGTTTGCTAGTGACGGCCATATACAGGCCGTAGGATCCATGGGTCTTCTACGGGCCATCGATAAATGGGCCTGTAATCGGCGGGCCTCGGGCCGTCGGATAAATGGGTCTACATGGGCCGTAATCGGGCGTAATTGGTATCGGCCCAGCACGGTAACGGGCCGTTAACAGGTCGTAGGATAGCAAAGGCTTAATTCTGTCACAGGCATAACGGGTCGTTAATGGGCCAGAATATAGGACGGGCTGGAAACGGTGCAACGCGTTAACAGGCCAGAAACGGGCCGACTCTTGCCATGGGCCGAATTTGGCCAATTAGGGTAACAGGCCAGTAACGGGCCGACTCTTGCCATGGGCCAAATTTGGCCCATTAGGGGAACAGGCCAGTAACGGGCCGACTCTTGCCATGGGCCGAATTTGGCCCATTAGGGGAACAGGCCAGTAATGGGCCGGAAGTAATCGAGGGCCGAAAAGCAGCCCAAGAACGTATGGGTCGTCAATAGGCCGAAAGCTAACACGGGCTAGAAACGACCCATGTAAATCACGTGTCGTTAACGGGTATAAAGAAAATTACTGTTCATTATGGGCTAGAGTCACCGTGGGCCTGTAAAGGGCCGAAAGATACGACGGCCTCATATGGGCCGAAAGACGTCGTGGGCCATACATGGGCCGAAAGTGAAATGGCCTAGTGTTATATTCGACGGTCCACATGACGTTGTTGGGCCGATTTCCTTTAGGGCCTAATGGGTCGTGAGTTAACGGGCCGTAAAATGGGCTATTTGCGAAGAGACCATTAACAGGCTTTTCATGGGCCAGCCTGTTAACTTTTGACCAAGTCAAACGGGTCGGTTTTGTAAGCTAAATGGGCCAGTGGTGGTCAGTGGCACGTGTCGACATATCATAGGCGCCTATCTGACCCACTGACGAGCTGACACGTGTTTCGTCCAGCCAATAAGAATTTTACATGTGGAAATTTCCCATTGGTCGGGGCTGTTAACGGGTTATCGGATCCAAAACCCGACCCGATAGCTTAACGTCGTTCCGTTACGGTGGATGCCAAGTGTCGGTCACCCTTGACGAAAGCACTTCTGTGACGCGCGATTTATCATCATGGAAGTGGACACTTCCGTGATGATAATTTTGGTAATGTCATGGAACACTTCTACGACAGCACAGGTATGACTATCTTGATTCTGTCATAAAATCGTCATGGATGTACATGCATGACAAAAAACGCGACCTACTGTGACAAACACGTATCATCACGGAAGTGTATTTTGTTTGTAGTGATGCAGGCAGGAGTCGGTCTACTTGTTACAAACGTGATGCCTATATACATGATGATGCCTAGATAATCTCATAACTATTCGCTTTTCTATCAATTGCTCGACAGTAATTTGTTCACCCACTGTAATACTTATACTATTTTGAGAGAAGCCTCTAGTGAAACCTATGGCCCCCGGGTCTATCTTTTATAGTATTTGCTTTCAATCTACTTTTAATTGCATCTTTACTTTTTGCATCTATAATATAAAATACCAAAAATATATTTATCTTATCATACTATCTCTATCAGATCTCACTTTCGCAAGTGGCTGTGAAGGGATTGACAACCCCTTTATTGTGTTGGTTGCGAGTTCTTTGTTTGTTTGTGTTGTGCGTGGGACTTTTGAGGAGCCTCCTACTGGATTGATACCTTGGTTCTCAAAAACTGAGGGAAATACTTACGCTAATATTGTTGCATCACCCTTTCCTCTTCAAGGAAAACCAACGCAAGCTCAAGACGTAGCATGGTACCTGGATGCTCATATTGGCTCCCACATATTCTACGAAGATCTTTATCGGTCGAACCGTTATGACAACATATGTTATTCACTTTGTTATCGGTATGTTACTTGCCCGAGATTCGATCATTGGTATGTTCATACCTAGTTCAATCTTGTTACCGGCAAGTCTCTTTACTCGTTCCGTAATACATAACCTCGTGACTAACTCCTTAGTCGTTTGCTTGCAAGCTTATGATGTGTATTACCGAGAGGGCCCAGAGATACCTCTTCGATACTCGGAGTGATAAATCCTAATCTGGATCTATGCCAACTCAACGAACACCTTCGGAGATACCTATAAAGCATCTTTATAATTACCCAGTTATGTTGTGACATTTGATAGCACACAAGGCGTTCCTCCAGTATCCGGGAGTTGCATAATCTCATAGTCGAAGGAATATGTATTTGACATGAAGAAAGCAATAGAAATAAAACTGAACGATCATTATGGTAAGCTAAGAGATGGGTCTTGTCCATCACATCATTCTCCTAATGATGTGACCCCGTTATCAAATGACAACACATGTCCATGGTTAGGAAACTTTAACCATCTTTGATAAACGAGCTAGTCTAGTAGAGGCTTACTAGGGACACTACATTTGTTTATGTATTCACACATGTATTTAAGTTTCCGATAAATACAATTCTAGCATGAATAATAAACATTTATCATGAATAAGGAAATATAAAATAACAACTTTATTATTGCCTCTAGGGCATATTTCCTTCAGTCTCCCACTTGCACTAGAGTCAATAATCTAGTTCACATCGCCATGTGATTTAACACCAATTGTTCACATCATCATATAATTAACACCCATAGTTCACATCGCCATGTGACCAACACCCAAAGGGTTTACTAGAGTCAATAATCTAGTTCACATCTCCATGTGATTAACACGCAAATAATACTAAGGTGTGATCATGTTTTGCTTGTGAGAGAAGTTTAGTCAATGGGTCTGTCACATTCAGATTCGTATATTGTCAAATTTCGATGTCTACAATGCTCTGCATGGTGCTACTCTAGCTAATTGCTCCCACTATCAATATGTATTTAGATTGAGACTCTGAGTCAACCGAATTGGTGTCAAAGCTTGTATCGGCGTAACCCTTTAGCATGAACGCTTTATCACATCCATAATAGAGAAACATTTCATTAGTCCTCTTACGTAACTATGGATAAATTTTGACCGCTGTCCAGTGATTTACTCCTGGATCACTATTGTACCCGCCCCCCTTGCCAAACTCATGGGAAGGTACACAATAGGTCTAGTACACGGCATGACATGCTTTATAGAACCTATGGCTGATGCATAGGGAATGACTTTCATTCTCTCTCTATCTTCTGCCGTGGTTGGGCTTTGAGTCTTACTCAACTTCACACCTTGCAACACAGGCAAGAACTCTTTCTTTGACTGATCTATTTTGAACTTCTTCAAAACTTTGCCAAGGTATGTACTTTGTGAAAGTCCTATTAAGTGTCTCGATCTAGCCCTATAGATCTTGATGCCTAATATGTAAGCAGCTTCACCGAGGTCTTTCATTGAACTTTTTATATTCAAGTATACTTTTATGCTATCCAGAAATTCTATATCATTTCCAATCAACAATATTTCATCCACATATTTATCAGAAATGCTACAGAGCTCCCACTCACTTTCTTGTAAGTAGAGGCTTCACTGTAAGTCTGTATAAAACCATATGCTTTGATCACCTCATCAAAGTGTATATTCCAACTCCGAGATGCTTGCACCAGCCCATAGATATATCGCTAGAGCTTGCACACTTTGTTAGCACCTTTAGGATCGACAAACACTTCTGGTTGCATCATATACAACTCTTCTTTAAGAAATCCATTAAGGAATGCATTTTTGACGACCATTTTCTAGATTTCATAATTATAAAATGCGGCCATTGCTAACATGATTCGGACTGACTTAAGCATCGCTACGGGTGAGAAAATCCCATCGTAGTCAACCCCTTGAACTTGTCAAAAACCTTTTTGCAACAAGTCAAGCTTTGTAAATGGTGATATTAGCATCAGCGTCTGTCTTCTTCTTGAAGACCCATTTATTCTCTATGGCTTGCCGATCATCGGGCAAGTCCACCGAAGTCCATACTTTGTTCTCATACATGGATCCTATCTCAGATTTCATGGCCTCAAGCCATCTGTCGGAATCTGGGCTCATCATAGCTTCTTCATAATACGTAGGTTCACCATGGTCTAGTAACATGACCTCCAGGACAGGATTACCGTACCACTAGTGCGGATCGTGCTCTGGTTGATCTATGAGGTCCAGTAGTAACTTGATCTGAAGTTTCATGATCATTATCATTAGCTTCCTCTTAGTTGGTGTAGGCATCACGGGAACGGTTTTCTGTGATGTACTACTTTCCAATTCGAGAGAAGGTACATTTACCTCATCAAGTTCTACTTTTCTCCCCCTCACTTCTTTCGAGAGAAAATCCTTCTCTAGAAAGGACCCATTCTCGGCAACAAAGATCTTGCCTTCGGATCTGTGATGGAAGGTGTACCCAATTATTTCCCTAGGGTATCCTATGAAGAAGCACTTATCCGATTTGGGTTCGAGCTTATCAGGCTGAAGTCTTTTGACATAAGCATCGCATCCCCAAACTTTAAGAAACGACAGCTTAGGTTTATTGCCAAACCAGAGTTCATACAGTATCATCTCAACAGATTTAGACGGTGCCCTGTTTAACGTGAATGCAGCTGTCTCTAATGCATAACCCCAAAATGATAGTGGTAAATCGGTAAGAGACATCATCTACCACACCATATCTAATAAAGTGCGGTTACGATGTTCGGACACACCATTACGCTGTGGTCTTCTAGGTGGCGTGAGTTGTGAAACAATTCCACATTGTTTAAATGAAGATCATACTTGTAACTCAAATATCCGCCTCTGTGGTCAGATCGTAGAAACTTTATTTTCTTGTTATGATGATTCTCCACTTCACTCTGAAATTCTTTGAACTTTTCAATTGTTTCATACTTTTGTTTCATTAAGTAGATATACCCATATCTTCTCAAATCATCTATGAAGTTTAGAAAATAACGATACCCGCCGCGTGCCTCAACACTCATCGGACCGCATACATCGGTATGTATTATTTCCAATAAGTCATTGGCTCGCTCCATTGTTCTGGAGAACGGAGTTTTAGTTATCTTGCCCATGAGGCATGGTTCGCAAGTATCAAGTGATTCATAATCAAGTGATTTCAAAAGCCCATCTGCATGGATTTTCTTCATGCGCTTTACACCAATATGTCCTAAATGGCAGTGCCACAAATATGTTGCACTATCATTATCAACTTTGCGTCTTTTGGCATCAATATTATGAATATGTGTATCACTAAGATCGAGATTCAATAAACCATTAACATTGGGTGTATGACCATAGAAGGTTTTATTCATGTAAACAGAATAACAATTACTCTCTGTCTTAAATGAATAACCATATTGCAATAAACACGATCCTATCTTGTTCACGCTCAACGCAAACACCAAATAACATTTATTTAGGTTCAACACTAACCCCGAAAGTATAGGGAGTGTGCGATGATGATCATATCAATCGTGGAACCACTTCCAACAAAAATTGTCACTTCACCCTCAACTAGTCTCCATTTATTCTACAACTCCTGTTTCGAGTTACTGATCTTAGCAACCGAACAAGTATCAAATACCCAGGGGCTACTATGAGCACTAGTAAGGTACACATTAATAACATGTATATCAAATATACCTTTGTTCACTTTGCAATCCTTCTTATCCACCAAATGTTTGGGGCAGTCCCGCTTCCAGTGACCATTTCGTTTGCAGTAGAAGCACTCAGTTTCAGGCTTGGGTCTAGCTTTGGGCTTCTTCATGGGAGAGACAACTTGTTTGTTGTTCTTCTTGAAGTTCCCTTTTTGTCCCTTTCCCTTTTTCTTGAAACTAGTGATTTTTTTAACCATCAACACTTGATGCTCTTTCTTGATTTCTACCTTCATCGATTTCAGCATCGTGAAGAGCTTGGGAATTTTTTTCGTCATCCCTTGCACATTATAGTTCATCACGAAGTTCTAGTAGCTAGGTGATAGTGACTAGAGAACTCTTGTCAATCACTATCTTATTTGGATGATTAACTCCCACTTGGTTCAAGCGATTGTAGTACCCAGACATTCTGAGCACATGTTCACTGGTTGAGCTATTCTCCTCCATCTTGTAGGCAAAGTACTTGTCAGAGGTCTCATACCTCTTGACATAGGCATGAGTTTGAAATACCAATTTTAGCTCCTGGAACATCTCATATGCTCCGTGGCATCCAAAACATTTTTGAAATCCCGGTTCTAAGCCGTAAAGCATGGCACACTAAACTATCAACTAGTCATCATACCGAGCTTGTCAAATGTTCATAGCATGTGCATCTGCTCCTGCAATAGGTCTTTCACCTAGCGGTGCATCAAGGACATAATTCTTCTGTGCAGCAATGAGGATAATCCTTAGATCACGGACCCAATCTGCATCATTGCTACTATCATCTTTCAACTTATTTTTCTCTAGGAACATATCAAAAACATGGGATCTATATCGCGAGTTATTGATCTACAACATAGATTTGCAAATACTATCAGGACTAAGTTCATGATAAATTAAAGTTCAATTAATCAAATTACTTAAGAACTCCCACTTAAACTGACATCCCTCAAGTCATCTAAGTGCGTGATCCAAATCAACTAACCCATGTCCGATCATCACGTGAGATGAGGTAGTCATCAATGGTGAACATCTCTATGTTGATCATATATACTATATGATTCATGTTTGACCTTTCAGTCTCTAGTGTTTCGAGGCCATGTCTGTACATGCTAGGCTCGTCAAGTTTAACCTGAGTATTTTGCATGTGCAAAACTGTCTTGCACCCGTTGTATGTGAATGTAGAGCCTATCACACCCGATTATCATGTGGTGTCTTAGCACGAAGAACTGTCGCAACGGTGTATACTCAGGAAGAGTACTTATACCTTGAAATTTTAGTTAAGGGATCATCTTATAATGCTACCATCGTACTAAGCAAAATAAGATGTATAAAATATAAACATCACATGCAATCAAAATATGTGACATGATATGGCCATCATCATCTTGTGCTTTTTATCTCGATCTCCAAAGCATCGTCATGATCTCCATTGTCGTCGGCTCGACACCTTGATCTCCATCGTTGCAACCTGGTCGTCTCACTAACTATTGCTTCTACAACTATCGCTAACACACAGTGATAAAGTAAAGCAATTACATGGCGTTTGCATTTCATACAATAAAGAGACAACTATAAGGCTCCTGCAGGTTGCCGATAACTTTTACAAAACATGATCATCTCATACAATAACGTATATCACATCATGTCTTGACCATATCACATCACAACATGCCCTGCAAAAACAAATTAGACATCCTCTACTTTGTTGTTGCAAGTTTTATGTGGCTGCTACGGGCTTCTAGCAAGAACCGTTCTTACCTACGGCACAAAAACCACAACGGTGATTTATCAAGTTTGCTATTTTAACCTTCAACAACGACCGGCCATAGTCAAATTCGATTCAACTAAAGTAGGAGAAACAGACACCCGCCAGCCACCTTTATGCAAAACTAGTTGCATGTCTGTCGGTGGAACCGGTCTCATGAACATGGTCATGTAAGGTTGGTCCGGGCCGCTTCATCCAACAATACTGCCGAATCAAAATAAGACATTTATGGTAAGCAGTATGACAATCACTGCCCACAACTCTTTGTGTTCTACTCGTGCATATCATCTACGCATAGACCTGGCTCAGATGCCACTGTTGGGGAACGTAGCATGCAATTTCAAAAAAATTCCTACGCTCATGCAAGATCTATCTAGGAGATGCATAGCAACGAGAGGGGGGAGTGTGTCTACATACCCTCATAGACCGAAAGCTAAAGCGTTTGACAACGCGGTTGATGTAGTCGAACTTCTTCTAGCTCTGACCAACCAAGTATGGAACGGATGGCACCTCCGAGTTCTACACACGTTCAGCTCGATGACGTTCCTCGCCCTCTTGATCTAGCAAGGTGTCGAGGAAGTAGATGAGTTACGTCATCACGACTGCATGCTGATGGTGATGGTGAAGTGATCTGCGCAGGGCTTCGCCTAATCACCATGACAATATGACCAGGGGTGTAAACTATGGAGGGGGTGATGCACACGGCTAACAGTTGATGTTGTGTGTTCTAGGCGCCCCCTCCCCACGTATATATATATGTGGGAGTGGGAGAGGAGTAGCAAGGGTGCGCCCCAAGTAGGAGGAATCCTACTTGGGGTCCTCCCCAATTCGGCCTCCCCCCTTCCATATTTGCCAGAGGGGGAAAATGAAGAGGAAGGAGAGAACGAAAGGGGGGGGGGGGGCGAACCCCCTCTTTCCCTTCTCCCACTTGGCCTCCTTCCTTGGGGGGAGGGCACCCCTTGTGGGATGGTGTGCTCCCCACTTATGGCCCATATGGCCCATATCTTTCCCCCGGGGGTTCCGGTAACCCCTCCGGTACTGTGATATGTACCCGGTACACTCTAGAACACTTCCGGTGTCCGAATACTATCATCCTATATATCAATTTTTACCTCCTGACCATTTCGAGACTCCTCATCATGTCCGTGATTTCATCCGGGACTCCGAACAACATTCGGTCACCAAATCACATAACTCATATAATACAATATCGTCATCGAACATTAAGCGTGCGGACCCTACGGGTTCGAGAACTATGTAGACATGACCGAGACACCTCTCCGGTCAATAACAAATAGCGGAACCTGGATGATCATATTGGCTCTCACATAATCTACAAAGATCTTTTGTAGGTCGAACCGTTATGACAACATACGTTATTCCCTTTGTCATATGTATGTTACTTGCCCGCGATTCGATCGTCAGTAGCTTCGTACCTAGTTGAATATCGTTACTGGCAAGTCTCTTTACTCCTTCTGTAATACATCACCTCATGACTAACTCCTTAGTCGTTTGCTTGCAAGCTTATGATGTGTATTACCGAGAGGGCCTAGAGATACCTCTCCGATACTCGAAGTGACAAATCCTAATCTCGATCTATGCCAACTCAACAAACACCTCATAGATACCTGTAGAGCATCTTTATAATCACCTAGTTACATTGTGACATTTGATAGCACACAAGGCATTCCTCCGGTATCCGGGAGTTTCATAATCTCATAGTCAAAGGAATATGTATTTGACATGAAGAAAGCAATAGCAATAAAACTGAACGATCATTATGCTAAGCTAACGGATGGGTCTTGTCCATCACATCATTCTCCTAATGATGTGTTCCTGTTATCAAATGACAACACATGTCCATGGTTAGGAAACTTTAACCATCTTTGATCAACGAGCTAGTCTAGTAGAGGCTTACTAGGAACACTGTATTTGTTAATGTATTCACACATGTATTTAAGTTTTCGATCAATACAATTGTAGCATAAATAACAAAAATTTATCATTAATAAGGAAATATAAAATAACAACTTTATTATTGCATCTAGGGCATATTTCCTTCACGAGTGCTGAGCTAGGCCAAACACCCCAACTCCACGAAGCCAGCCCCATGAAGCAAAGGCCTCACACTATCGAAGGATCGTCCGCGTGAGAAGCTGGCATCAATGGGAGTAAGCTAGATTAGAGGAGTTAAAGAAGCCACATGAGTTCTGAACGGGGCCTAAGTGTGTCTTCTCCAACAGTATAGCCTCACTAGAATGAGCTCCATGTAGACCTGCATCCCCCCTCTTTCCACACCAACACTGAAAGTCTTCCCCTCAGTTGTCTCGGCTCTCTGTTACATTGCCACACTACTTCACCTCTACATGACCACACCTACTCCCCACTCATACAATTACTTAAGTGCACCTTCTTACTGTGCCACCTTCGACTAATATGTTCCACAAACAAATGCTCCATCATCTCCTTCCTAACGCCATTTCCCATTGTCATGCTACACTTTTTCTCCATGTATCACGTGTGGTGGACCGGCGGATCCTATTCCAAGTGAACACTAACTTGAACCCCCTTATCGTTGGCGTCACAACTGTCCTGGGAGGTGGGGAAGAAGAAGATAAAGGAGTAAGAATAGGAAACAGAGGTGAGGTCAAGCAAACCACCTAGGTAGGTGCACATATAGACTGTTGCACAACAAAGAGCACATTATCATTTCCCTTGAATATAGTATTAATTAGGCTAGTAATTTAGTGGATATTTTAATGTTGGTGCAAAATGAAACAACACAGATTGGCATATCACTTTTTTTCTTCTTCTTGATCTAATATCTTTTAGTCGGGTACAATTTGATCTGAGTGAGGTAGTTGTACAATCTAAAGCATTCTACTAAGTTACACCAACCTAGATTAATGGAATCTAGAATTTTCAGGCATGACATTTATTAGTGTGCCAATATATTAAAGTTCAGTGCAAATGCATAAGAGAGTGTCATGTCATCATTTTCTACCATCCACTTTCAAAATTAATGTATAATATTGCACCAATGCAAACACCAATATGGTTGTAACTCCTATAGTAAGTTGTACGCCATCTAGTTACTTAAAGACAACCAAAAAAGATGACTAACACATCTATACAACACAATATATGTCTAATCTAAGGATGATTAATTCACTGAATAGAGTTGTTTTTCCTTATTACCATTCATATATGAGAGAGAAAGTAGAAGGATATGATATATACTTGGTAATATGTATGTTTCATGGTTATATAATTAAGATTTTTTCCTTTGTTATTCAAATAAAATATGTCAACTGGTGAAAAATTCAAGATGTTTTGAATTACTTGGGCACTTTATTTGTCAGATTGAAACCTCATGACACAATTTGTATTACTCACATCTAACCTTCGATTGAAGGTAGCTTAATCTTCATGGATCATTGTGCAATCTTATATGTAGAGAAATTTCCATCTAATATTGGTGGCCCATTTCCCTATGAGAGCTCATTTGGTCATTTTTTGCCACCTAAATTGTCAGGACTATGACACTCCATGTTTGCCAGTGAAGATAACAAATAATCTGGATAGAGACTACTTTTCATAAGCCTTTTGCTTCTTGTGTTCTAGTAGTTCTTAATTTCATTATCTGTGTGTCCTAGCAATTGAAATTAAATGATTGGTATTTAGTTGTACAAAGGCTAATTTGTGTGAGAGTAAAATTCATTGTACAAGTTGGACGCTGATTGTGTACATGCACAAATGAAAGGTAACTGGATATCATGCTTTCAATTCACATAATATGGAGAAAAAACAAACCAATAAGTCATGGTGTGTAATAGTATCTCTAGGGGCAAGTAACCAATTTGGCCCCCATATATCCGCGAAACATGGATAGCTGGGGACTGAGTCATTGATGGATCACAAATGTTATACAAGATCATTGAGTAGTTGTACATAAATCTTTCGATCTCGAAGTTGTCGATGCATATCTAGGAAATCTACAACAATGTTGTGCCTCTTGTTTCGGGAGACGAACATTTTCTCCTAGCTTGTCAAAAGCATGAACATTGCAAACAACCTCACTCTCTCGTCCTTCACAATCTTGTTATGAAAGATCACACAACATGTCATCACCTCTCCCAATGTCTCGGGATCCCACAAATTTGCGGTCCCACAAACAATAGCCCAATGATCTTGGAGAACTCCAAATGCCCTCTCCACATCCTTCCTAGCACCATCTTGCATTTGGGTAAGGAGAGTTCTTTTTTACCTTGGTCTTGGAGATAGTATTCACAACTGTCGCGCACTAAGGATAGATACTATCAATAAAGGTACTACCGCATGGTGTAGTTGTGACCTTTGACGGTTAGTTGCACTCTGGATCCTCCCCATCACAAAGTATTTTAAACAATGGGGATCCCTAAAGCACGTGCGAGATCCTGGCATGCCAAATAAAGAGTGTTAAATCCACAAGTATTTTGATTACACTGCTTCAAGTATGATGGTGGGCTCTTCGGTGTGACCTTGGTATTGCCCTGCTAAACCTATCGGATAGTTTTTCCATCGACAATGCATGTAGTCGACTAAACTAAGCATACTGAAAAAGCCTCTTGTTGCTCCAATTGCCAGAAGATTTTCTGTGCCCTTGGTATTTGGTTATCTCAAGTACTCTTGTTCAAACACATTCACTAAAGCAGAGGCAAATCTCATAATTGCGTCAATGCATGTGCCCTCTTCTATGCGAACATACTCATCAATGGCATCTGCAGTTGTACCATATCCAAGCTTCCTGATAGGAGCAGTGCATTTCTGGAGAGTAGAGAATGACAATGCTACAGTGCAATCCTTCCTCAATGTAAATTAAGGATTATATTTCTTTGCACCATCCATTATGTGGAAGAACAAATGCCTGCGCATCCGGTAGTTACGCCGAAAGAACCCCTCATGATATACTGGGTTGGCTTTGAAGTAGTTCTTGTAAACATCAATATGACCCTTTATCCTATTCCAGGTAAGAGTTATCATGCCCGACATCAAACCCCTAAAGTTGAGAACATACTTCTCTTCCTACTCCATTGCTTCGAGGATGCTCATCGTCATCATCATCATCATCATCATCACCGAATCGTAGTCACCATCATCGGACACGATGCCGATGAAATGAAGACCTCCATTTAAATAAATTTATAATGTAGGGAAACAAACTCATCATCCAACGTCTCCATCGCAACTCCTAAAAAATGTGCAACAAAAAGGTCAAAAAACACTCCGGACATTTTGTCAAACTTGTGGTGGGCGAGGTGTATGGCAGATGGACTAGGATGTATCGGGGCAGCGACGGGGTCAGGGGGGTGATCCGGGTAGGGACCAAATGGGGGCCATTGTTGGTTATCGACGATAGATCTTGGGGTGGGCGTAGAACGAGGAGAGCGCGACACACACAAAGAGACGTAACATAGGATCCCTAAAGGGTGCTTGTGAGGTGCCACAGCAGCCAATCGGCCGTTGTGACGCCCCCGATTCAATCGTACACTAATCATGCACGCAAATGTGTACGATCAAGATCAGGGACTCACGGGAAGATATCACAACACAACTCTACAAATAAAATAAATCATACAAGCATCATAATACAAGCCAGGGGCCTCGAGGGCTCGAATACAAGTGCTCGATCATAGACGAGTCAGCGGAAGCAACAATATCTGAGTACAGACATAAGTTAAACAAGTTTGCCTTAAGAAGGCTAGCACAAACTGGGATACAGATCGAAAGAGGCGCAGGCCTCCTGCCTGGGATCCTCCTAAACTACTCCAGGTCGTCATCAGCGGGCAGCACGTAGTAGTAGGCACCTCCGGTGCAGTAGGGGTCGTCGTCGACGGTGGCGTCTGGCTCCTGGACTCCAGCATCTGGTTGCGACAACCAGGTAGAAGGGAAAGGGGGGAAAAGAGGGAGAAAAGAAACCGTGAGTACTCATCCAAAGTACTCGCAAGCAAGGAGCTACACTACATATGCATGGGTATATGTGTAAGGAGGCCATATCAGTGGACTGAACTGCAGAATGCCAGAATAAGAGGGGGATAGCTAATCCTGTCGAAGACTACGCTTCTGGCAGCCTCCGTCTTGCAGCATGTAGAAGAGAGTAGATTGAAGTCCTCCAAGTAGCATCTCCAAATAGCATCTCATAGCATAATCCTACCCGGTGATCCCCTCCTCATATCCCTGAGGTAGAGCGACCACCGGTTGTATCTGGCACTTGGAAGGGTGTGTTTTATTAAGTATCCGGTTCTAGTTGTCATAAGGTCAAGGTACAACTCCAAGTCGTCCTGTTACCGAAGATCACGGCTATTCGAATAGATTAACTTCCCTGCAGGGGTGCACCACATAACCCAACACGCTCGATCCCATTTGGCCGGACACACTTTCCTGGGTCATGCCCGGCCTCGGAAGATCAACACGTCGCAGCCCCACCTAGGCTCAACAGAGAGGCCAGCACGCCGGTCTAAACCTAAGCGCACAGGGGTCTGGGCCCATCGCCCATAGCACACCTGCACGTTGCGTACGCGGCCGAAAGTAGAACTAGCCCCCTTAATACAAGAGCAGG
>NC_041389.1:492774764-492782153 GCF_002162155.2 Triticum dicoccoides
TCTTTCCCCCTTTTTTTTGTTTCCTTTTCTTCTTTTTCTTTTTATTCTATTTCTTTTCAGTTTTCTTTTATTTTTGTTTTATAAAATATAAAAGTTGTATCTTAAATAGTAACACTAATTATACCTCTGCCACAAAAAGGTTTAACCCCCAAATAATATAGTTTAGTATTTTATAAAATACCAACACATTTATTTATTTGTTTTACCTACAGTTTTAATTAATTGAATGCATTTAGACATTTTATAAAAATGTGGTTCCTCCACCAACATTACTTATGAATTATTTGTTACATTTAGAACATTTTAGTTTTGACTTTTGAAAACTTTAACTGTTTGACTTTATTTTGAATTTGAATTTGAATCGGTTTCGAACCAATGTGAGTTTAGCAACAGTAATCGTGGTGACGTGGCATCATTAGCAAAGGTTTACTGTAGCTTGATTATCCGGGCGTCACAATTCTCCTCCACTACAAGAAATCTCGTCCCGAGATTTAAGAGGGGAGTAAGGGGGGAAGTTCTTGTTACGATATTCTAACGAGTCATCTCGGTCTTGCTTGCTCTTATCGAAATGGTCGATCCATCACGTTGATGTTTTCATTCCTCCGCTTCAGGTCATCATGGTGAAGTCGTCCTTTTCTTAGGGAACTCCAACGTAATTACGAATAGGTAAGGGGCAGCTTGACTACGATAGAATGCTTATGAGGGAAACAATCTGGGGATAACCCATGAATGAACATAAGATTATCTCTCGAGTTGAACATATAAAATACATCAAGAGTTAGGTACGGAGGTACCACGAGATGTTTCAAATGGATAGGCAATCGTTCGATGACTGAAACAACACGCGAAAGGGGTCCAGAGCAACGAGATTGAGTATTGCGTTTATTACCAGAATAGATCACTAGGACGGTGGTCCGTGAACTACATACAAGGCCACGCACGAGGAATAACTTTAGGAACAGGGGGGTACAGGAGAGTCAGGTTTCGATCCTGTGGAACTGCGGGTTATGGGCCCACCATGTGGTTGAAAGTAGGAAGGGGGCCGACATTTTGCACGGTCATGATAGTAAGGTGTGTCAAAGGGTAGCCTGTCAGATATGACGGCAACAACATCGATACCAAGGGCGAGGGACGAAGAGAACCATTTTCCTGCTCGTCGAACGAGGCGGACCAATAGGCAAGGTTCTCGTCCATCGGTGGTTACCGGAATGTCATCAACAAAAGTAACAGGGTCTTACTGACAGAATTTTACAACGAGGAGTTTACATAAGCAGGAGAATATTACTGCTCAGATCATATAGATCACAAGAAAGGTTAAACCAACAATGGAAGGAAAATATGATCATCAGATTAAACAGAACAATGGAAAGGAAATTATGTTTTAAACACATTTGAAGGGTATATCCTTCCCAAGGACAATCAGAGCATGATATCCATGTCAGGATATAATGTAGAAAACTCTTTAGGTAGGGGAGAGAATTTTCATGACATTGCCCATACAACGGTGTTTGGGTAATTGAGCAAGAAACATTTAGCATTGGGCTTCAAAGGGTATTGTTGAAATTCGGAGTACCATAGACATGCTTCGAGATAGCATTGACATGGTCTTCATGTGAAGATCAGACTTTGGAAACACGGAGGATCCATCAGGAATAACTTGTAGAATAAGTCTTACAATTTCCTCATGGATGAACGGATAACCTTGCTGAAAAGGAATCTATAAGGATAGGTCCTCCAGCCGGGGGGGGGTGTGCTAGGCATGACATCAGGTTACCGGGTCACCAAAGGATCAACATCATAACTCTCGAAAAGTTGTCCCAACCATCATATCTGACCGAGATTCATATCCAATTGGTGTCATGATACCTCAGACTCAGGGGGTCCGAGAGAAAAGGTGCAACACAAATCGACGAAATGACATTGCAAGATTCTCGAGAAATGAACTATGGGAGCGGGTTTCTGAAGCAATAGTTCATCATTAAACCAAGGAGGGGATGAGAAGGTGGCTGATGGGCTCAGCGACAATTCATCGAGAATTCCAAACGGATGGATTTCCACGATAATGTGAACAAGAGGATGACATTTGTCAGCTCAAATGGTATAATGATGTATGCTCGAGGAAAACATACACAATTAAACATTGGTTGTAAGGTGCACCCGAAATATGGGCTGGGTTGCACGACCAACGTCGGAATGGTGATTTAATAATCAATAGTCTAAGAATTTCACTTCAAAGCAAGAGGCTTGCTAGAAGTTTTGAATTGACACGTCATAGCTCAATTGTCGGTATTCCGGTTGAAAACAATACGAGGGCCAAGGAATGAATGAAGATGGCAAGAAGTATTATGATATCAAGAATTCTTAAGAGGTGGTGAAATTCTCACCACATTCTTGACAAAAAGAGATGGTAATACTTCCGAGGTAAGGAAGATCAACTGCTGGGTAGCAGGGATCTCAAGGTTTACACAAAACACGAACAAGTTGTGTTGAACGGAAGGCAATAAAGTGGTCGATGAGAACAGGAATCATCGAGGGGCAAGGATGGTATTACCCATCATGAATTCAATTGAATTCCTGGAAGAGCTCATAAGGTTGATGATGATCACGACACAATTGTCGAGAGATTTCATGCAGATGTAATCAATCAGCGACGACATCAAGCCGAAGGAATGATGAAGCAAGAGGTTATTGGAACCACAGCTACGACACGAACTCGAACTCAAGCTTGTTGTTTAAGGTGAAAGGGTATGACGAGGAAAAATCGACGTAAGGTTAGTTCATCATCGAAATTGTGCTCCGGAAAGAAGGACCAGGTAGCACAGTTAAAGTTTGGCACGATAATGATATAGTCGAGTAGGCTCGGAATGACGTGATTGAGTTCAAACTCGTACTTAAAGAAGATTACTAAGAGTTGTTGAACCGTAGTGTGGACTTGGTTCAGTTATCGGTGTCTTTGAGTGTTTAATAACTTAGAGCCCATGAAAAATTGGAATCAATGAGAATGTAGCACTTGATGAAGAACTCATAAGAAGTTATGCAGTTCCGTGATAATCTTGAGATACCAGGTGGTAATACTCGACGACAGATCAAACTAGAAGTTGAACTGGGGTATTGCTCTATAGAAGACAAGTGCTTAAACTTGCACAGGACATGATATTTAAAGGAGAACATGGTCAGAACCACGATTGCAAAAAGGCCAGATCTCAGATATAAGATGAACTTATACCAAGGGAATAATTGATTTTAAAAGAAGCTTCGATGAGAGATGTACATCGTGTCCATGGGCATGAACGCAAAGTTCAAGGTCGACTCCCACTTCTCCAATGCATACCCTTTCATTCACTTCTCGCTTTCGATGAAGTTATAACACTGAATTTTTATCTGGCAAAATACCAGAAGAGTATGACTCGTGAAAACTTTCGAGTTCACACATATTAAGGAAGGCATAGGTTCAACCCATCGGGGCATCTTAGAATCATATACCAGAATTTTTTAGAAGTAATTAACTCAAGCTCGAAGGCAGAGCATGGTTGAGAAAGCAGACGATACAATTTACCAAAGGCATTATGTATCCGAGAAAAAGGCTCACAAGTTTATTGAATATGAAGGGCGTTGTCAGATAAAATCCAACAAAGGAGCTGGTGGTCCACAAGGGATCTGACGTGAGCATCGGTACTCAACTAGAGGAAGCAGATTATAGAAACAACTGACTAACTCAATTTTCAAATGCAAAGGAATTATGTTTTTCAAATCAAGGGATCAGAAGCAATGCTCTGATTAGGGGTGGATAAGTTGAATAGCCGTAGGGTACAATCGAAGACAATTGGATTGGTTGAGAACCAATACCAGTAAAAAGAATGGCAGCTCAGCCGGAAAGGTAATTTATAAGGATCAATGATGATTGCGTGTATTCGCAAACATATTGAGTCAACAGACTCAAAATGGTAATGACAAGGAATGTCAATATGACTACGAGACTTATGGGATTATCCATAATGCAAGCAAGCAAGAATTTCAAGAGCCAAAGGCTCCAAAGGATTTTCGGAAGATCGAATAGTATTTTGAAGACTTTTGTGAAACACATGAACAACTGGGGACAAGCGGATACTCGACAAGTGCGAGAATTATCCATAGGGGTATTCAGGTGACAAGGAATTGCAAGACAGTAGGCACAAGATATTCTCGGATCAATAGAGAGAATTTCGGGGTATCTTGTAATAACAAGATCAACTGAGAATAAAAGTAAAAACGTCAAGTGTATGTATTTATCCATAGGGATATTTCAATGGTAGGGAATTGCCAAGGCAACGGGCACAAAGTCTCAAAAGAGTTTCGGCGAGTAACTTCGAAATCTTCTGGTGTAGCCGGCGATCACCTGGACTGAAGGGGCTCTCCGGGAGAAAGTATTTTCGAGAACCTAAAGTCAGATTTTAGTAAAAATCGTTTAACCCGAATAGAAGAGATGTCAGAGTCCCAGAGCATAGGTCGAGGAATAAAAGATCCTACTACCACCCAATGGCGACGTGGGCCCGTAAGGCACACAGCCAAGTTAGTAAAAGTTTTGCAATGACTAGACTCAACTTCGGCCAAGGAGTTGGAAAGGGGGATTCCTACAGGCAGTCGGCTCTGATACCAACTTGTGACGCCCCCGATTCAATCGTACACTAATCATGCACGCAAATGTGTACGATCAAGATCAGGGACTCACGGGAAGATATCACAACACAACTCTACAAATAAAATAAATCATACAAGCATCATAATACAAGCCAGGGGCCTCGAGGGCTCGAATACAAGTGCTCGATCATAGACGAGTCAGCGGAAGCAACAATATCTGAGTACAGACATAAGTTAAACAAGTTTGCCTTAAGAAGGCTAGCACAAACTGGGATACAGATCGAAAGAGGCGCAGGCCTCCTGCCTGGGATCCTCCTAAACTACTCCAGGTCGTCATCAGCGGGCAGCACGTAGTAGTAGGCACCTCCGGTGCAGTAGGGGTCGTCGTCGACGGTGGCGTCTGGCTCCTGGACTCCAGCATCTGGTTGCGACAACCAGGTAGAAGGGAAAGGGGGGAAAAGAGGGAGAAAAGCAACCGTGAGTACTCATCCAAAGTACTCGCAAGCAAGGAGCTACACTACATATGCATGGGTATATGTGTAAGGAGGCCATATCAGTGGACTGAACTGCAGAATGCCAGAATAAGAGGGGGATAGCTAATCCTGTCGAAGACTACGCTTCTGGCAGCCTCCGTCTTGCAGCATGTAGAAGAGAGTAGATTGAAGTCCTCCAAGTAGCATCTCCAAATAGCATCTCATAGCATAATCCTACCCGGTGATCCCCTCCTCATATCCCTGAGGTAGAGCGACCACCGGTTGTATCTGGCACTTGGAAGGGTGTGTTTTATTAAGTATCCGGTTCTAGTTGTCATAAGGTCAAGGTACAACTCCAAGTCGTCCTGTTACCGAAGATCACGGCTATTCGAATAGATTAACTTCCCTGCAGGGGTGCACCACATAACCCAACACGCTCGATCCCATTTGGCCGGACACACTTTCCTGGGTCATGCCCGGCCTCGGAAGATCAACACGTCGCAGCCCCACCTAGGCTCAACAGAGAGGCCAGCACGCCGGTCTAAACCTAAGCGCACAGGGGTCTGGGCCCATCGCCCATAGCACACCTGCACGTTGCGTACGCGGCCGAAAGCAGAACTAGCCCCCTTAATACAAGAGCAGGCTTACGTTCCAATCCGGCGCGCGCCGCTCCGTCGCTGACGTCTGAAGTGCTTCGGCTGATACCACGACGTCGGGATACCCATAACTACTCCCACGTAGATGGTTAGTGCGTATAGGCTCGTAGCCGACTCAGATCAAATACCAAGATCTCGTTAAGCGTGTTAAGTATCCGCGAACGCCGAACAGGGCCAGGCCCACCTGTCTCCTAGGTGGTCTCAACCTGCCCTGTCGCTCCGCCACAAAGTAACAGTCGGGGGCCGTCGGGAACCCAGGCCCACCTCTACCGGGATGGAGCCACCTGTCCTTTCAGCCCCCCTCGTCAGAATCACTTGCGGGTACTCAATGAGCTGACCCGACTTTAGTCACCATCTGTATAGTATGTATGTATGTATAGTATATACCCGTGATCACCTCCCAAGTGATCACGGCCCGATAGTATAGCAAGGCAGACTGACAAGAATGTAGGGCCAATGATGATAAACTAGCATCCTATACTAAGCATTTAGGATTGCAGGTAAGGTATCAACAGATGTAGCGACAATGTCAGGCTATGCATCAGAATAGGATTAACGAAAGCAGTAACATGCTACACTACTCTAATGCAAGCAGTATAGAGGAGAATAGGCGATATCTGGTGATCAAGGGGGGGGGGGGCTTGCCTGGTTGCTCTGGCAAGAGAGAGGGGTCGTCAACTCCGTAGTCGAACTGGTCAGCAGCAGCGTCGGTCTCGTAGTCTACCGGAGAGAAGAGGGGGAAGAAATAATGAATACAGAGCAAACAAAGCATCACAAAATATAACAAGGCAATACGCGGTGTTCGGTGTGCCCTAACGCGGTAGTAGGTGATACCGGTGAAGGGGGGAAAACATCCGGGAAAGTATTCCCGGTGTTTCGTGTTTTCGGGCAGAGGAGCCGGAGGGGGAAAGTTGCGAGTTCGATAGGTTAGGGGTGTGTGGCGGACGAACGGGTTGCGTATCCGGATTCGTCTCGTCGTTCTGAGCAACTTTCATGTTGAAAATATTTCAATCCGAGTTACGGATTAAAAGATATGATTTTCTAAAGATTATATTAATTTCTGGAATTTAATTAATTAATTATTTAATTCGAAAATGAATTTATGACGTCAGCATGATGTCATGCTGACGTCAGCAGTCAACAGGGTTGACTTGGTCAACCTGACAGGTGGGTCCCGTTCGTCATTGACTGTTTAGTCTAATTAATGTTTAGCTAATCTAATTACTATTTAATTAAACTAATTAGTTAATTAGGTTAATCTAATTATGATTAATTAACTTAATTAATTCCTTAATTAATTAATTAATTTAATTATTATTTATTTATTTAATATATATTTTTAATTCTTTTTTTTTCTTTTTTTAAAAAAAACCGTTCTGGGCGTGGGGCCCCCTGTCATAGGCCCCAGGGGCCAATCGGGCAAACGGGCGTGCGGGCGCACAAGTGTGGTGCCCGTGCCCGAGTCCAACCACGGGCGCGACCGCGGAGTGGCCGGCCGGCCGGTGCTGCGCCCTGCAGCGGCGAGCTGAGGCGGTGGCCGGACGTGGGAGGACGGCGCATGTGCGCGCCGAACGGCGGGGAGAGCGGCCGCGGGGGTGGGCGCGGCCTGGCGCCGGCGCGGGCGCCGGAGGTGGAGCAAGGGC
>NC_041389.1:492783227-492787743 GCF_002162155.2 Triticum dicoccoides
TCTTTCCCCCTTTTTTTTGTTTCCTTTTCTTCTTTTTCTTTTTATTCTATTTCTTTTCAGTTTTCTTTTATTTTTGTTTTATAAAATATAAAAGTTGTATCTTAAATAGTAACACTAATTATACCTCTGCCACAAAAAGGTTTAACCCCCAAATAATATAGTTTAGTATTTTATAAAATACCAACACATTTATTTATTTGTTTTACCTACAGTTTTAATTAATTGAATGCATTTAGACATTTTATAAAAATGTGGTTCCTCCACCAACATTACTTATGAATTATTTGTTACATTTAGAACATTTTAGTTTTGACTTTTGAAAACTTTAACTGTTTGACTTTATTTTGAATTTGAATTTGAATCGGTTTCGAACCAATGTGAGTTTAGCAACAGTAATCGTGGTGACGTGGCATCATTAGCAAAGGTTTACTGTAGCTTGATTATCCGGGCGTCACAGCCGTGCCTGTGTGCTGACTCGAACCGGTCCGGCTCGGTCGCAGAAATAGCTTGATCTTCAAGGCGATGTTTGCCCTCCACACAAATTTAAATCGAAAACGCAATTGTCTCATTTTCAAACCGTTGATACATAGAGCAAAATGAAAATATGCTAAAGGGTGATTGGTTAGGGAATGCTTGCATGTTTTTTTTTCTCAATCTAACCGTGCAGCAATCACATGTACTCACAACAGTTGCTTCATGATTGACCTATTTGCACTCGTGGTCTTTAGTCACCACTGCTTAGCTTTCGATTTGTTTCTAATCATCAAATGAAATGTGAATAATCTGTCCTCTGAAAAAAATAGTATTCACAAAAACTCATTCTTTCACAAGTTGACGCTCGCCGTCACGTCTCGCCAAACTCCGTCGAGTTGGTTAGGAACGGGTTGACGTAATCACCAAATTGCCCTTGCCTAAGTCCGGTACCCGCATCGTCGTCGAACACCATCCACTCTTTCATGGCCACCGTCGTCGACGCCACGCCGGCGTCCTCCATGGGGCCCACCAACGCCTTCGGTTCGTTGTCCTGCTCCAGCTTGCAGCCGCCGTCTTCGACGTGGGCCATAATGAGCTTCTCGAGGTCCCTGATGTCGTGGTCCGGGACGCGCTCCACGGCCGGGAACTCGGCGGCGCTGAGCACGCCGAGGGTCCGGCAGAGCTCGAAGTAGGACGATACCAGTGCGCTCTGCTCCGCCTCCTTCCGCAGCACCCGCACTCCCTGCATGGCCCTGCGCCGCCTCGCCGTCGCCACGGTCTCTCCCGGCCGAGGCCTCGGCGTCGGCGTGGTCGGCGTCGAGCCCCCGACGGCGACGAGGTACTCAGCGATGCCGGCGCGTACTTGGCCGTAGACGTCGAAGATCTCGACGACCGCGCATTCCATGGCGTCGAGGACGAGGCTCTGCCGCTCCATGCCATCCCCGTAGGGCCGAATCTGCATGAGCAGGTCGAGCAGGTGCTGCCGCCTGGACAGGCGGTCCAGCAGGCGCGTCTCCTCGTCGTCCTCGTCCTCGTCGCCGTTGGCGCCGGCGCCGTCGTCTTCCTCGGCGGCGAAGAGGGAGCGGGCGTCGAGGAAGCGGAAGTAGGCGCGCACGAGGGCGGAGAAGCCGGCCGAGGAGCGGTCCCGGAAGTCGGCGAGGTCGAACGGCACGCGGCCGCCGGCGCGGGGCTGCGCGAGGAGGAGCAGGCGGTGCGCGAGCATGAGCGCCTTGAGCGCCACGGCCCAGCAGCGCGTCCGGCCCGCGCGGCGCGCCAGCGCCCACACGAGCGGCGACGGCGAGGACGCGCGCGCGAGGTCCAGCACCCGCGCCGCGGCGCCGCGGTCCACGAAGCGGTCGTCGTGGCTGGTGGCGCGGATGACCGCCGCGTCCAGCTCCACCGCGCCGCCCCTGACCCTGGCCGGCGAGCGCAGCGCCCCCGCGGCGCGCGTCAGGCACAGGCTCTTCTTGTCCTTGGCCGCCGCGGCCGCGCGCCTCCACCACTGCCGCGCCGTCGTCATTGTAGATGGAACGAACGATCGATCGATCGATTGCTCCCTCCCGCCAGCCAACCCTGGGCTGGGCAGCGATCGGCGGATCAAGCGCCCGCGCACGTAGGATAGGACAGAGCTCCGGTGTATGGACAGGACGGATATATTCGTCAACAGATCAATGGTGGGCCGCTGGAGCACGCGGCGGGGGAGAAGGAGGAGGGGGAGGGGGAAGCGGCATTGCGTCAACGAACGACGTGTGAGGCACTACGGCGGTGGGATCATGGCATGGGGATGGAAGCACGCAACGCCAACGGAGGAAGAAGGGTGGGAAATGGGCGACGGTCTGCCTGCCTGCCAGCCAGGTGAATCTTCTCTAATTCTGGAGCGAGCGAGTCTTTCGGGATGCATGCTGTATCCCGATCATTTTTCAATTGCAAGTCAAGTCAAGCTGCGATTCATTGCCAACATGCCTACTCTGGTTGTAATAACATGTCATATTCTTTCTGGGATGGAGGGAGTGCTACATTTCTTTTCCTTTTTCATGTTGCTGCTGCTTGTAAGAGGGGGTGCTCTGTAATTACGCCAAGCAATGCAAGTAATGGGATGGAAAGGGGGCTAGCCCGCTTCCAAAACAAGTTTTGGACGGCACCGTCGTTCTCGCTTGGCAAGGACAGCCACACATGGTTAGCTACCTACTACATATACATACGCTAAAATTTAAAAAAACAAACGTGTTCTCACGTATTCTATGTACGTAAGGCTTAAGAATCGTTAGCTAGCTAGCTAGCTGTGTCAAACTTAGCAATTGACTTCCTTCTTGTCGCATCACATGGACATGGTTGCTCTTGCTCGCCACCGGCCGGCCGTTGGCGAGTAGATAGATCGAATACGTACGATTCAGACCAATTGCAAATTGCGAAAAATCATCATCACCATCGTCCACTAGGGCTTGATCAATTGTTTGTGTTCCTGCAGCATCCAGGGAGGGACCAAGGCAGATTCCAAACCATACACACGTGCAATTCAGAGCCAACGATCGAGCTTGATGTGCATTGTGCATCTTCAAATACAGTTTTTGTTTTTAGGGGCATCTTCAAATACAGTTGTTTGACTCTGCTCTGCTTACATGATCTAATTGATTTCCTCTGCATTGTGACGATGATAAGGTTGATTAATTAACTGTGCTTACAGTTGGACACCACGGGCCGCGGCCGGCCTGTGCGAACGGGCAAGGAATATCCAGATCCACGGGAATGCAGTGCAGACAGGAGACAATCATCGTCCATGCGCTTCAATTGTTTGCGCGCGTCTGCGTCTGCGTCTGCATCCACGGGCCTGGTTACAAGCTAGCGGGGCCTGCTGCGTTTGAGTACACGTCTCAGTTTCCATGTCAAGCAGCAAGATGGACAGATTTCATTTCATGCATGCGTGCAATTCTGAGCCACCCAGTTCTCTGCCTTGTGCGTTTGCAACATACAGTACAGTTGATTACCTCTGCCTACATCATCTAACTGCGCACTTCAAAACCTCCCGTGTCCTTCATTCTTCATTTCATTTTAATTTTTCTTATTTTTTTCGTGATCTTTATTTTCTTTCCCCCTTTTTTTAAAAAAATTTCTCTTTCCTTTCTTTTCGAAATTTCATGATGATTTTGTCAAATCCGGGATTTTTAATCAAATGAGTCAACATTTTTTCAAATCAGGTGAACATTTTATGAATTCCAAATTTGTTCATCAAATTCAAAATATTTTTGAAATTGCGAACAAGAACATTTTTTCAAATCATGAACATTTTCCCGAACATATTTAGAATTCAAAGTTTTTTCATCGAGTTCAAAAAATGTTCATCACATTTTCAAAATTAATGAACATTTTTCGAATTCATGATCACCTTTTGAAATTATGTGCTCATGAATAAGTTTTTTTGCATAGACGAATATTTTATAAATTCGGGAACAAATTTTAAACCAATTTTATTTTCAAAGGACATTTTTTAATTCATAAATACTTTTTGAATCTGAAATATTTTTGAATTTTGTGACCTTTTTCAAATTTTTGGGAACAAATTTTAAAGTTTTAGAACATTTTTGAAAAACTATGAACATTTTTTTACGACACAAACATTTTTTTTTGAAATCACAAACATTTCTGACTCAATGAGCATTTTTTAAAAATTCATAAATATTTGTTGAATTCATGAAACTTTCGTTCAAATTTGCGAACATTTTTTACATGAACAATTTTTTAAAATCAGAAACATTAACCACGTACATTTTGAGATTTCTGTAACATTTTTTCAAAACTTAATTTATTAAATTTGGAAATTATAAAAATTCCGAATTATTTTGAAGAAAATATTAATAAAAGCAGAAAAAAAACAAAAAGCAAAATAATTAAAAAAACGGGGGTCGTCCAGCCCCGCTTTCGCGCGGGCTCGTTCGCCAACCCGTCACGCGCCAAATAGGAGCTCCCCCAGGCCTGCTGAAATGATGCGACCCCGGCTCCGTGTCAACCAAAAGTGTGGGGCCCTTTGCATGCTGGAGCTCTGGGC
>NC_041389.1:492788112-492829186 GCF_002162155.2 Triticum dicoccoides
ATTTTGGGAAGGTCCTAGAACCTCCTCTATATTGGTTTTTCGTTTTTTCCTTTGGTTTTTGTTTCTTTTTATATTTCCCTTTTTTATTTTTTCCATTTTATTTTTCATGTTCATCTTTCCCTCTTTTTTTCTAGTTTGTTTGTTTTATTTTATTTTTTTCGTTTTTAGTTATTTTTCCTTTTCCATTTTTTGAACATTTTTTATTCATATTTGCAAACTTTTTTGACATAATATTTTCTAAAATTTAAACATTTTTGGAACTCGTGAACATTTTTTTGGAAGCCATGGCATGTTTCAAATTAACGAATATATTTATAATTATTGTAAACTTTTTTTGACTTGTGAATTGTTTTTGAAACTTGCGAACATTTTCTTGAATGGGCAAAGTTTTGAAACTTGTGAACATTTCATGAATCGATGAATTTATTTTTGAACTGGTGACTTATTTTGAACCTATGAATAGTTTTTGAAGCAGCGAATATGTTTTGAATTGGCAAAATATTTTTCAATCAATGAAATGTTTTTGAATCAGCTAACATCTTTTGAATCGAGGAACAATTTTTGTTTGATGAACATTGTTTTGAAATACATGAATAATCTAAATCAGTGATTTTTTTTAGAATCAATGAATATTCTTTTGAATGGGAAAATATATTTTTCAACTAATGAACAGTGTTTGAAGCAGCGGACATTTTTTGAATTGATGATCATTTTTCTGAATCGGAAAACATTCGTTGAATAGATAATTTTTTTTGAATCGGCGATCATTTTTCGAATCGATGAACTTATTTTATTGGTGAACATTTTTTGAACCATGTACAAGTTGAATTGGTGAACAGTTTTTGAATCGATTAATTTTTTTTTGAACCAACAGCACTTCTTGAAACGACGAAATTTTTCTGAATCAGCGAATATTTTTTTACTCGATGAACATTTTCTGGCACCGGCGAACATTTTTTTGAATCGGTGAATAGTATTTGAAAAGATGAACTGTTTTTGTTTTATGTTTTTTTGAAATGCATGAATATTTTGAATCAGCTAACATATTTTGAATCGATGAACTTCTATATAATTCATAATCATCATTGTTTATTTTTGTGAAAAACTGATGAACATTTTTGAATTTGAATTTTTTTTGTTCAAATTCACGAATTTTTTTCAAATACGCGAGCATTTTTCAGTAAGCATGAAAGTTTCTGAGTATATGAACATTTTCTGATTTTTGGTATATTTTTTCCAAAATCCACATTTTTAAAATTGGAACTTTTTGAAATCCTGAATTATTTTAAACAAGAAAAGTTATAAAAAACAAAAATAAAAATAAACTAAACTAAAAACTGCCGGGGTCCCCTTCCCGCTGTTAGGCAAGGCCAATAGTATGCTTGTTTGCCAGCGCGCCACGTGCTAAATAGGAGCCCTGGTCTTCCTGCGCTTAGTCCCTCGAGGGCCCAAGAAGGATCTCACAGGGTCAATTGTTGCGTCCAGTGGTTCACGACGACTATTTCTTGCTTTAAGTGAGCCCTAAGCTAGCATCGTTGAAGGTTTTTCAATTCTGTAGGTAACTGGATCGGCCTGTGTCCTATGTTGCTCCGCTTTTAAAAAAGGGGAAGGAAATGGGAAGCAATGAATTAGGATCAGCCTGTGTCCTACTCCCTCCGTTCGAAATTACTTGTCGCAGAAATGGATGTATCTAAACGTATTTTAGTTATAGATACATCCATTTTCGAGACAAGTAATTCCGAACGGAGGGAGTAGTTTGCAGGGTGACGCGTAGCTCTCGTGGGCGCTTCTATTCTTCGCGTTCAGCGAGACCTGGGGGAGCACTCGCGTCGAGAGGCAGCTGCACATGGGTCGGCCCAGGTTTGCTTGAGGGCCCATTCTCAGTCTTTTTTTTACGTTTTCTGTTTTCTGTTTTGCTTTTATTTTTGTAGTTTTCCTTTAAAATATTATCTTTTTTGTAGTTTTGCTTTAAAAAAACACTCTTCCAAAAACATTTGAAAAATGTTGAAAAAGTATTTAAAAAATGTTGAATGTGTATTTAAAAAATGTTGAACAAGTATTGTACAAGAATTTGAAAAAAATGTAGATCATGTATATAAAAATGTTGAACAAGCATTTAAAAATGTTGAATAGGTATTTGAAAAACAAAATATTGACAAGTATTCCAAATGTTTTGATTATTTATATAGAAACGTAGAAAAATGCTGAACAAGCATTTGAAGGGGAAAAAAAACTGGAGAAGAAAGAAAACAACAAAAAAACAAAAAATGGAAAGGAAAACTAAACAAAAAAGTGGAGAATAAAAAAGAAACCGAAGAAAAAACAAAAAGAACTAACAGAAAAGAAAACTGAAACTCACCTCAACTACAATACGCATCTCATTCTTATCAGGAGCTAAACTTAGGTGGAGTGGCTACTCTTCCCAAGGAGAGAGCCGGGACCAAATCCCGCCTCTCCCACAGGTTGTCTTTTTTTCCTCGTGAACATGGGCCGGCCGATTACTCGAAACGCTTCAGTGAGACATCCCGTAGGGATCGCTTAATACGATAAATAGTTGCTGCGAGCGCTCGTTGTCACTCGGCTAACATCGCGTTCGTGCTAAGTATTTAGACGTCTTCTACTTAAGGAGAAAAGAGCTGGTTTTTCTGATTTTTTTAATTTGTTTTTCGGATTTTTTCTGTTTTTTCTTTTGTTTTTCACCGGATTTTTCTATGTTCTTATTGGGTTTTTTTCCTATTTTTTCGTTAATTCTCCTTGTTTCTTCATATCTTTCCGGGTTTTTCATTCTTTATTTCATTTGTTTCTTTTTATTTTTTCTTTGGTTTATTTTGCTTCTTTTGTTTTTCATTTTTACATTTTTCATACGTCAACAACAATTTTCTAATATACGTTTAATATTTTGTCAATACAAATTTAATATTATTTTAATAAATGGTCAACATTCTCTATACATGTTTAAAAAGTCAAATGCTTGATTAATATTTTCTAAATACAATATTAACATTTTTAACACATGTTTAATAAAATTTCTATACACACTTAACATTTTCCAAATGCTTGATTAATATTCTTCATGTACTTGTTCAACAGTTTTTGAAATGCTTGATTAACATTTTTATATTCATGATCAACATTTCAAATAATTGTTCAACATTTTTTAAATACTTGTTCAATATTTTCAAATACTTGTTCATAATTGTATTTCAAATGCTTGATTAACATTTTTTTATACATGATGAACATTTTGTCAAATACTTGTTCAACATTCATTAAATATTTGTTTAACATTTTTCAAATACTTGTTCAACATTTTTAAATGTTTTTTGTAATCTATATATTTAAAATATTTAAAAATATAAACAAATATGCAATATTAAAGCAAAAAAAAACAAAGTGAGAAAACATAAGAAAAACAGGAAAAAGCGGTTGTGGCCTCCCGCACATGTGGGCCGGCCCAACTCGCTTGCCCTTCATTGAGTCGAAAGCCAGAGTCGCCGAAGGTGAGATATAGGGGCGCTCCCAGTGGTCCGGCCTACCCCTTTTGTCGCGGCACATGAGGCATAGCGATCATCACGACCCAAGCGTGACTACTAGTGAACTCCATTGATTGGACCTGTCATTTGTCGAGCGGGACAGGCCTGGAAGGTCCATTTGAACTTGGCCACTCCTAAGAACGATGTGACACTTCCAGCCCATCCTCGCTAACGATCGAATCCACTGGAGCAGTTGGGTTTATTGCAATGCGTCGCTACAGGGTGGTGCCACCAACCGCTACCAGTAGTGCTGGGCTCAGGCTGATAAGATCAAGGCAGGTCCCCAGCTAGTTTCGAGTACGCCACAGGTGCAAAGAAGAGGACACTGTGGGTGCCCTCGTGATATATAAGGACAATGTGGCTGGGTGTCCCTATGCCACAGTCGAAAGCCAGACTCATCGAAGGCGAGATATAGGGGCGCTCCCGGTGGTCGGGCTTACCCCTTTGTCGCGGCACACGAGGCATAGTGGTCATCACGACCCAATCGTGATCGCTAGTGAACTCCATCGATTGGACCTGTCATTTGTCGAGTGGGACGGGCCTGGAAGGTCCATTTGAACCTAGCCACTCCTAAGAACGATGTTACACTTCCAGCCCATCCTCGCTAACGATCGAATCCACAGGAGCAGTTGGGTTTATTGTAATGCGTCGCTACAGGGTGGTGCCACCAACCGCTACCATTAGTGCTGGGCTCAGGCTGATAAGATCCGGGCAGGTCCCAGCTGGTTTCGAGCATGCCATAGGTGCCAAGAAGAGGACAATGTGGATGCCCCCGTGATATATAAGGGAGAAACTGGAGCCAAAGAGAAAGAAGATCAATCTTGTAACCCATTCACATAACTCAGCAAGAACAGACATGCAGGGTACATTATTGAGAAAAGGCTTATAGGTGATCTCAAATTAGTGGCGGGCACGCCCAGATACCGACCACTCTATTTTGAAAAAAAATCCAGTGGCGGTAAAATTGCTCATCCGCCCTGGTGATCCACACCAGTGGCAGGCGTAAATTACCACTCGCCACTCGTAAACTCTTTCAAATTTCTTCGCAGGAAAAAAAGCCAGTTGTGGGCCTGACTGGATTGCTCGCCACTGATGCGTGGCTAAGCAGTGGCGGGTAGAAAAATGTGCCCGCCATAGCTATATTTGCGTGACCCACGCCCATTTTTTAAAAGTTTACAAGAGTTTCTAGTGGCGGGCTTTCTAGGCCACTCGCCACAAATATTTGAAGTCTGAAAATCCCTTTCAGACCTCGTTTGGATGCTTTTTGAGCATCTGGCTTTGGTGGTGTGTTTTAGTCATAGAAAAAGTTTGAAGTTAGTTTTTTTAAGAAAAGGAGTTGTGTGTGGTAGGCGGCGGTTTCAGTTTGAAACCTTGACACTCCGGGGAGAGTGTTCGGTTTGTACATCAGGTGCATCAAGTTTTTCTTGCCGGAAAGCTCTCTAATTTTTTACCACACCCTACATGGGTGAGATGAATACACCATGCAAATTTTGATCCATTTCGAAGCTCGTTCGCATGCAAATTCTTAGGAAAGAGCGTTTTGTTATTTTTAGTAGCTGGTAAATTAGCTAATGCCTTAAAAATAGCAGACCAACTCGAAATTTGGCAAATTTAAGCACGTGTCTTTGGATGGCGTGTTTTAATCATAGAAAAAGATTGAAGTTCAAAAGATTTTAAAAAAGGACTTGCATGTGGTAGAGGGTGGTTTCAGTTTGAGCATGCTTTAGGGGAGCATGCTTGGTTTGTATACCAGGTGCATCAAGTTTTTTCCATAACGCTCTCAAATTTTACCACACTCTGCATGGATGAGATGAAGACACCATGCACAGTTTCATCCCTTTCGGAACTCGTTTGCATGAAATTTCTTATGAAAGAGCATTTTGTCATCTTTAGTGGCCGGTAAATCAGTTAATGCCTCAAAAATAGTAGACCAACTCGAAAAGTGGCCAAATTTGAGCATGTGGCTTTGGATGGTGTGTTTTAGTCATAGAAAAAGTGTTAAGTTCAAATGATTTTAAGAAAAGGAGTTTCATGTGGCAGGCAGCGGTTTCCGTTTGAAACCCTGACACTTCAGGGGAGACCGTTCGGTTTGTACACCAGGTGCATCAAGTTTTGCCCATAACTCTCTCAAATATTTACCACACTCTAGATTGGTGAGATGAAGACACCATGAAAGTTTCATCCCTTTCGGAACTCGTTTGCATGCAGTTCTTACAAAAGAGTGTTTAGTCATTGTTAGTGGCTGGTAAATCAACTAATGCTTCGTGAATAGTAGACCAACTCGAAATGTGTCCAAATTTGAGCCTGTGACTTTGGATGGTGTGTTTTAGTCATAGAAATAGTTTGAAGTTCAAAAGATTTAAAAAAGGAGTTGCGTGTGACATGCGGCGGTTTCAGTTTGAAACCCTGACACTTCGGGGAGAGTGTTCGGTTGTACAACAGGTGCAACAAGTTTTTGACATAACGCTCTCAATTTTTTTACCACACCCGACATGGGTGATAAGGACACAATGCTAAGTTTCATCCCTTTTGGAAGTCAGTTGCACACAATTTCTTATGAAAGAGCGTTTCATCATTCTTATTGGTAGGATGTGGGTTAAAACGAAGTAGTGGCGGTTGATTTGGGCTGCTCACCACTTGAAGGTAGCTATGTCAAGCAAGGGAAGCTCTATGTTTCCTCATGTCAAGCAAGGGAATCAAGGCTAACCCTAAGAAGATCACCACCATCGAGCAGATGAGCCCGTGAGTGCGTCTAAAGGACATACAATGCCTATTGGGCAGCATGGCGGCCTCGGGAGATTTGTCTTAAATCTCGAGGAGTGGAGCCTCCCTAGTTCAAGCTCTTCAAAGGATTGGACCCTTTAAAATGCACCCCGGAGGCTAAAAAGGTGTTGCGGTGTTTGAAGTAGTACTCATCCCCACTAATCCTGGTTGCGCCGAGACCAAGGAGCCTCTAGAACAAAGATTTAGGTTCAGCTCTGGCTTCATAGGCCCAACCAGCCCTAAATCTTTGCTCCAAATCTTACCCCCTTTCAAAACTTCCTACAATGCTCTCTATTGTCAAACATCCCTACTTAAATATACCGCTCCACTTTCCTTGCTAGCATAAGTTTTTTTGCTAAACTCATTGGTACATATTAAATTTAATATTGTAGCAAAAACCAAATTTTGTGAGTTGAAGACTCCGGTGAACACTCTACTCGCAAATATCATATCGATGTTGAATATTCATCTATGGCTCCTCAAGGGCTGCCACCAGCACTTAGGAACATCATATTTCTCATTGTGTTGTGGAAGATCTTGGACAACCAGAACTCAGTATTTAGGCATCTCCATGTAATCGGCTAAGAAACTATTACCAACATCATAACCGACCTAGCCCTATGATCTCGTAGGTTACGGCTAATCGAGTTAAATGATCACGTGGGTTTGTGGCATGAGCTCCTCTCCTCACATTAACCATGAGTGTAAAACCACCACCACTCATATGATAAGAAAATTATTCAGGTGGTGTTGGGGATATAACTATTAGGTATGACCCGCCCAGGAGGGGCTGGGTTATACCTATGAGTACTTTTGAAGCCCAAGACCAAGCCTGAAGATGGCGGTTCAGTTAAGGGTCCAAAGCCCAGAGGCGACTTAAGGCCCGTAGAGATAAACCGCCATATGTACATGACTTGTATTGTAAGGCAAGAATAGTTAGAGACCGAGCCGGACACTATTTGTGAGCCGGTCGGGACTCTGTGAGCCGCTGGGCGTCGGCCTCTATATATAAAGGGACGACCCAGCGGCGGTTCAAGGTAAGTAACATCAGATCGAGAGCTAGGTCAAGCAACTTCGCTCCCTGGTTATCGAGACATAAGCAATCCCACTCAAAACTGGATCGTAGGCTTTTACCTTCACCGTAAGGGGCCAAACCAGTATAAACCCCGTGTCCTTTGTCCCGATTAACCCCTTTAAGCTTTCCATGACTAAGTCCTTTCACTAGGACATCTGACGTGACAATTCCACGACAGTTGGCGCCCACCATGGGCCAGCGCACGGTGGATTTGAGTTCTTGAAGTGCAGCTTCAAAGGGCTCAAGGGATACGCTGTGGGCCGGATGACCAAGAGTCGTCGCGGCAAGCTCTACATCGACGACGAAGGCTGGGGCCCCGAGGCTGGCTCAATTGAGTACGGGTACCGGGTCCCCTTCGGCAGAATCCACGTCTTCATCGGCAAGATCGGCGAGCCGGGCCCTGAGCCGGACATCTGCACCGACCTCGTCGAGATGGTTCAGCGTGCGAGACCCGACCGGGCTCATCCTGCTATGAAGCGTGCCTTCATGGGATACATCCACGGAGGGGAACTTCCTGATGGATCTGTGTCGGCCGATGAGACGGCCATCTACTCTGATGGTGAGTCGTCCACATGTGAGACGGATTCGTTGTATCAATTGCAAGATGGCGGGCTTAGGGGCTGTTCCGATGGCAGTAGTATTCCGGACCTCCTTGATCCGCCAAGCAGAGTTGGGATCTTCATGGCTGGCACGCAACCCATTCAAAATTCTACAACTGCGGCAGCGATAACCTCCGAGTCAGCGGCAGCCGGGGCAGGAGGCCCTGTGCGCCCGCCGGCTCAGGTGCTGATGGATCTCATGGATAACATGACAGCTCTGTTAACCGCCGTGGTTAACCCGGCAGATCAAGCTCAACATGATGCGGAAGTGGCACAATTAAAGCTGGATATAGTACATGCTAAGGAAGACCTGGCGGCGGAAGATGTCAGGATGACTGCAGAGCGGGCGGCTCTGGACACTCAGGCTCAACAGATTCAGTCACAGGCTTTCCAACTCACGATGGATCAGAACGCGTCAAACAAGGTCATGAGGAGAAGGTACCAGAAGAGTTAATCCCGTCTGCCTCCGGTTTATGATCCTCGAAATCTGTTCCGAACGCCCAGGGCAGGGCCCAGTAACCCGCCGGAGGTGAACCGGGTTGCAACACCCGGAGCTGGGACGTTGATTCAGCCGCGTACGATGGAGCCTCCCCAGATGAATACTGCTCCGCCTCAATATGTAGAACATGATCACTGCGGCAACACGATTGGCGGCTCTCCCGGTGGATGGTGACTCGCCAATGGCGGTTGAAACTCGCAGGGTCAGAGAACTCCTTTAGACGGCTTTAGCACAGCAGGAGGCATACTCGTATAGTCGAGACAGGATTCATTCAACCCATCGTCCAAGCCGGAGCCCGAGTTATAGCGGGCACATGGATTCAGCGGCCGTTTCAAGCAACACCATGCGCCGTGACAAGTCGTGCAGGCATGACCCGGCGTGTGATGGAGCTCTTAACCTGGTGGATCAGGGCAGAATACGTCAAGAGGCTAAACAGGCGGCTCAGCAGGCGGCTCAGCAGGCGGCCCAGCTGGCAGCTTACTAGCCTTTTCCGATTTATCCGACGACTTCTACTGAGGCAGACACAACCACCAGGATCGGAGGTGTCCCCTGTCTGGTGCCGGCTCTGTGTAAGGAGCGTTTGCCCAAGGATTTCAAAGGTCCTAGAAAGGTGCCTAATTATACGGCCGACTTACAGTTTGGAGCGTGGATTGAAAGCTACAAGATGGCTATGGAGTTACTGGAGGTCAGTGACGCTGCGATGGCCAAGTACTTCACCATGATGTTGGATGGGACTGCCCGTACTTGGTTGAAGGGGCTACCGCCTAATTCCATCGGTTCATGGGCAGAGTTAAAAGCCCGGTTCATTCAGAACTTCAAAGATACATGCAAGCAGCCTATGTCAATTGTGGATTTGACTAATTGCAAGGAAGAGGAGGGTGAGTCCACGACCCATTGGGAGCGCCGGGTCAAGGCCATAATACATTCGTGTGATAAGATGGATGCCGGCTCTGCAGTCTTAATGTTGGGAAAAAATTGCCGTTTTACGCCTCTGAAGATGAAGCTGGGGCAGCTCAAGCGCGATTGTAATGACATGGGCCAGCTGATGGCGGCTCTATTCAAGTACGCCGACTCTGATAGTACCAAGGATCCCGAGTCTGATGATGAGAAGATAGGGAAGGGAAAAAAGAACGGCAACGCCAAGGGTCCTCAGCATAACCCGGCAAATCAAGGAGGTAATAATAAACGTAAGGCTGATGGTAGCTTGGAGTTTGTGGCTAACACCAACGCGCGGGGCAACAATCAGCGACGCAACGGGAGACCACCTCCTCGGTCCGGCGGGTCAAGCCCCATGCTTGAGCAATTGCTGAATGAGCCCTGTCCGAGACACAGCACCCCACAAAAACCGGCCACTCACCTATGGAAGGACTGCACGATCATGAAGGCTTTCAAGAATTCTAACATGTTCGACGATAATCATGGGCCGGGCGGCAGCTCAGGTGGCGGCGGCTTTCATGGCCCAGGCGGTGGTTCAAATTCCAATTTTCAAAACTCTCAAGGTAATCAAGGTGGTTATAATCAGCAATCTGGCCAGGGAAGTCAGGAGCAGCAGCAGGGTGGATACCAGAGTCATCCAAAATAGCTGAATAGTGGACAATATCACGTGTTACCACCAGTTTGTGCAAGCGGGACCATAAGCTTCATAAGAGGGCTGTGAACGCTATTGAGTCGGCAGTCCCTTGTTATTTAAGATGGTCTGAGCAGCCTATTCTGTGGAATAGGAAAGATCACCCTCCCCGGGTTGACAATCCGGGCCACTTGGCCTTGGTGGTAGCCCCTCAGGTTGGTGGATATAAGTTCACTAAGGTACTCATGGATGGAGGCAGTAGCATCAACATCCTCTATTATGAGACTTTTCATCACATGTGTTTGACTGATAAAAACCTCAAGACTTCCAACATTGTTTTTCATGGGGTGGTCCCTGGTAAGTCGGCATACCCAGTCGGTAAGATTGAGCTAGAGGTAGCCTTTGGACATGAGTATGATTCTAGGGCTGAGAAGTTAACCTTTGAGGTGGTCAAAATCAAGAGCCCGTATCATGCCTTGTTTGGACGGCCGGCTTACGCCAAGTTCATGGCACGTCCGTGTTATGTTTATCTGCAGCTCAAGATGTCGGGTCATAAGGGCACCATCACAATGAATGGGATCCGAAAAATAGCCTCGGAATGTGAGGAAGGCGATGCTGCTTACGCTGAATCCGTTTGTGCAACAGGGAGTTGAAGTTCTATAAGGACAATGTTGACCCGGCGGACATGACATCTTTGAAGAAACCGACCATAGATCATGAGTCGGTAATGAAGTTTAAGTCGGCCGATGATACCAAGCTTGATGATTTTGTTCCAGGTGATTCATCTAAGTAGTTCAGTATCAGTGCGAATCTGGATCCCAAATAGGAAAGCGTGCTCATCGAGTTCATCCGTGAGAACCGGGACCTCTTTGCATGGAAGCCTTCTGATATGTCGGGTGTATCGAGGGAACTCGCTGAGCACACTCTCAATATTGATCTAAAATTTAAGCTGGTCAAGCAGATTCTTCGGTGATTCAATGAAGAGAGGCATAAGGCCATTGGCGAGGAAGTGGCCCGGCTCTTGGCGGCCGAGTTCATTATTGAAGTTTTTCATCCAGAGTGGTTGGCTAACCCGGTGCTCGTGCTTAAGAAGAACAGCACTTGGCATATGTGTGTGGATTACACGGACTTAAACAAAGCTTGTCCGACTGATCCCTTCGCTCTCCCTCGTATTGATCAAATCATTGATGCTACGGCGGGTTGTGAGCATTTGAGATTTTTGGATGCTTAATCTGGTTATCATCAGATCAGGATGGCAGTGAAGGACTAGGAGTAGACGGCTTTTATTACTCCATTTGGAGCCTTCTACTATGTGTCTATGGCTTTTGGGCTTAAGAGTGCCTAGGCGACTTATCAGCAATGTGTACAGAACTGTCTTCACAATCAGATTGGGCGCAATGTTCATGCTTATGTGGACAACATTGTGGTAAAATCCAGAGAGAAGGAGACTTTGATAGATGATCTGAAAGAGACCTTTGATAATCTCCGGGTCTACAAGATGATGCTTAACCCGGCCAAGTGCGTTTTTGGTGTACCTGCAGGCAAGCTCTTGGATTTTCTGGTTTCTAACAGAGGCATTGAGGCTAACCCGGAGAAGATCAAGGCAATCACCTCTTTGGCTAAACCGGCGTGCATTAATGGCGTTCAGCGTCTGGCGGGTCATATTGCTGTTTTAAGCCGGTTCATAAGCCGGTGGGTTGAGAAGGCCGTACCACTGTATCAGATGATCAAGAAGACAGACGACTTCGTCTGGAGTGACGCTGCTAACGCTGCCTTTGAAGATTTGAAGAGCAGCTAGCTGAGCCGCCGGTTCTTGCTGCTCCCATTGATAAGGAGCCATTATTGTTATATGTGGCTGCTAACACACGGGTTGTTAGTGTGGCCATTGTGGTGGAGCACAAGGAGGCTGGCAAGGAACATCCGGTTTAACGGCCGGTTTACTACATCAGTGAGGTGCTTATTGAGTCCAAGCAACGATATCCACATTGGCAGAAGCTCGTTTATGGGGTGTTCATGGCAAGCCGGAAGCTTAAGCAATATTTCTTGGGCCATCCTATCACTATGGTCAGTTCTGCTCCTTTAGGAGATATCATTCAAAACAGAGAAGCCACAGGACGAGTCGCCAAGTGGGCCATTGAGCTTGGGCCTCACGGTTTAAAGTATGTGCCACGCACTGCTATCAAATCACAAGCACTGGTGGACTTCATCAATGATTGGACAGAGCTGCAGATGCCTGAAGATAAGTCGGATAACACATATTGGACTATTCACTTTGATGGGTCCAGGCAATTGGAGGGATCGGGGGCTGGAGTCATGTTAGCTTCCCCTCGAGGTGACAAATTTTGTTATGTGCTACGGTTGATGTTTCCCTGTACTAACAATGCAGCTGAGTATGATGCCTTACTCTATGGTCTTTGGATGGCTAAGGAGATGAGCTTAAGCCGGGTAAGATGCTTTGGCAACTCAGATTTTGTGGCTCAACAAGTACCAGGCAAGTGGGATTCCAAGGATCCTCTTATGGCGGCTTATCGCCGTGAGGTTGATGCCATTGCTCGACATTTCAAGGGTTACCAAGTGGAGCACATTGACCGCAAAAAGAACAAGGCGACCGATGCCTTAAGTCGGCTGGGCTCCCAGCATAAGCCGGTGCCGCCTAATACTTTCTTGGATATTCTGCATAACCCTTCTACCAGGCTGCCTACAGAGGAAGACTTGGTTGTTCCTGACCCAAAAGCACAGTTGGTGGTGGCTCTTCACGTCATCCTAGATTGGAAATTGCCTTACTTGGCTTACATGACCCAGGAAGAATTGCCCGAGGATGAAACCTTGGCCAGGCAGATAACCCAGCGGTCTAAGTCAATGACAATTGCCAATGGCGAGTTGCATCATCGCAGTGTCACTAGGGCGTTTCAGCATTGTGTTTCTCCTGAAGAAGGTCAAGAAATTCTTCGTGAGATTCATGAAGGAGATTGTGGCCTTCATGCCGGGTCAAATCCCTTGTGGCCAGGGCTTTTCATCATGGATTTTATTGGCTGACAGCTCATGCGATGCGGAGGATCTGGTCAGTAAATGTGATGGTTGTCAGAAGTTCTCAAGACGTGCTCATGTGCCGGCTCAAGAATTGAGGATGATTCCAATTACCTGACCGTTTTTAGTATGGGGGCTTGACATGGTTGGGCTTTTCAAAAGGTCCAAAGATAAAAAGACCCACCTCTTGGTGGCAGTTGACAAGTTCACAAAGTGGGTTGAGGCAGAGCCAGTTAGTAAGTGTGACGCAGCCACGGTGGTTCAATTCATGAAGAAGGTGATATTTTGCTTTGGCTTTCCACACAACATTATAACTGACAATGGTACTAATCTATATAAAGGCACTGTCGATGTCAAAACCGGCAGATCTCGGGTAGGGGGTCCCAAGCAGTGCGTCTTAGGATCAATGGTAACAGGAGGCAAGGGACATGATGTTTTACCCAGGTTCGGGCCCTCTCGATGGAGGTAAAACCCTACGTCCTGCTTGATTAATATTGATGATGTGTGTTACAAGAGTGGATCTACCACGAGATCAAGGAGGCTAAACCCTAGAAGCTAGCCTATGGTATGATTGTTGTTGTATATCTCTATCGACTAGCCTGGCCTCGGTTTATATAATGCACCAGAGGCCTAGGATAACAAGAGTCCTAGCCGAATACGCCGGTGGGGGAGGAGTCCTTGTCTTGATCGCCAAGTCTTGTGGAATCTTCCTTGTATGCGGCAACTGTCCGGACTGGCCCATGAGTATACGGCCATGGGGATCCTCGGCCCAATCCAACTAATCGGGAGACGACGTGGTGAGTACCCCTAGTCCAGGACACCGTTAGTAGCCCCTTGAACCGGTCTTCAAGTTGGGGACGCTCCTCGATTCTTCCGAACTGTTCTTCATCTTCGGTCGTCGGTCTTGAAAACTGGTTCAACAAATCTTCTCATCTTCGATCTTGAGGATCGCCGAAATGCATTCGACGAGTTTACACGTCGGGTATCCGAGGAGCCCCTTTAAGTTTCCGTCCTTTATCAATGCCTTGTTATTTTTATGCCACACCTCGGGTTTGAAGTTGTTCCCGGGTGGCAACGTCCTCTTGCGTCCGAGCTCCAACGCCGGACTGCATTCGAGGTATCTTTTGCAGCCGAGCACCAATGCCGGACTGCTTCCCAGCTCTAACGACGGACTATGTATCCGAGCTCCAACGCCGGACTGTATCCGAGCTCCAACGCCGGACTATGTATCCGAGCTCCAACGCTGGACTGTATCCGAGGTGTCGTAAATCACCTTGGTTTAAAGAAGTTTGAAGGAGTTTAGCCGAGCTTAATGCCGGAAATGCCCTCTATCGAGCCAGCCACTAGTGCCCGAGCTTTATGCCGGACTGCTTCCGAGGTGGTGCACCACCCCGAATGTGGGCCGATTTTTGTCAATATTTTTGATTGGTGCCAGTAGCCCTCGAGGTGGGTATCGGTCTAAAACCCGAGATGCCCATGAAGGATGACATAAGACCGCTGATCCCCGTAGCTGCTGAGACTGAAGCTGATTTGCAAAATCGGTCTGAGGATCAAGTCCTAGCTCGGCAGAATACTTCGGGACAAAAAAAGCGGCGTGCTCAGTCCTCGAGACTCAGGTTGGGTGCGGCCGACCAACCTAAGGATCAAAATCTCCTCGGAAACTGTATTGCACTTAAAATTTTCTGCATAGAACAGGCAATGCAGTAGCCCCCGAGACACTGGTCGGGTGGCAATACCAGATCAGGGGATCGATGTGCCCCTTTAATATTTTTAAATAATAAGCCCGAAGCCCAGTAGCCCCCGAGCCTTAATGCGAGCACGGGAGGTCGTATTAAGGATCGATATCCCTAGTAAAATCACAAATTATGTGTAATGACTCTATGTATCCAAGTACTTTATGTCATTAATGCTCAGATCCGCTTTGTACAAAACTTTCTTGACCGACCATCGACTTCCACCTCCTCGGCCAATAGCCGAGGAGTGTTTGTCCTACTTTATAAAGCCTTTATGAGGGCAAAGATTTACAACAAACAAGGCAATCTGGTCATACGGTGTTATAAACAAAGGTACGCGGAGAGACATGTTATATTACTGTTTAATAGAAGAAATGTCTTCCAAAGAAAATAGTTCCGCTATCGGTTCCTTTCTTTGGGTTATCATGCTAAGCATGATCATGAAACCTCAGCTCCAATGTAAGAGCAAAATATCGAGGATTTAGTTTGGGAGGCCAGTTAATAGCCCTCGGTAGTGTTCGGCGACAGTCGAGGTCAAGCCGGAAACACTTCGGCCAATGTTATGAATGGCCCATCATTTAATATAGTCATCGGATCGCTGACCAGTTTACACCTATTGTGACAGTCAGTTTTCAGCTTTCTCCACTGAGGTGCTTGACCATGCGAGCTGGAAGCACAATCGCAGTGGTTCTCCCTTTGCACACCTAGCCGAACAAAGCGGAACGTAGGAGGCAAGCGCGGGAGCCGGGCAACCCAACTATTGACCGAAGACACAATTCGAAGCTGATGCATATATAGCAATATCCGAGAATGTTTTTGCCGAATCTCTAAAGGTGTCCGGTGTTGCACTGCGAGACTTGTGCTGAAAACACACAAATAGTTAAAAGTGCCAAAAGCTTGGAAAACCAAAAAACATCAGTAAGAACATGACGTCCGAATGAGATCAAGTGTTCGGTGCCAATCCGAAAATTGGGCTTTAGAAAAAAAAGTGTTTCTGTCGTGCTTTAACTTTGCAACGACTAAGAAGAAAAACACTTAGTATGAAGCGGCTCAAATAAACATAAGATCCCCCAAGCGACTTGGGTAAAAGTTGACTATAAAATGTAAGGTGACATGTAGAATGCCTTCTAGCCGGATTGTAGATCGTTTGTCGTAGCGGACCTTTTCGCTTCAACCTCTGGACCCAATAGTCCGGAGTGTGTCCGAATACCCTCGCGGTTATAAAAATCGGGGCGTGCGTGGAGACCAGGCGTAGGGGTCATTAGTGCTTTATCAGACAAGTGCCCAACTAGTTATGTTATATTACATGGTTAGTAAGAAACATCTTCCAGGGAGAATAGTTCCGTTAGGGGTTCCTTTCCTTGGAAGGCATGCCCTAAAGTGCATGTCCGGACTGCGAAAAGAGCAGAAAAACATCTGGGGGCAGGTAAATAAATAGGTAAGAAATCATCTTTTAGTTCACCGACCGAGTATTCCCTTAAAAACGCTAGCTTTCGGCTTCACCCAGTCTGAGGTACACATCCGGCTGACCCGGCAGTAACAATCGCAGAGGTGCTCCCTTTACCACCTAGCCGAACAATCGGGAACGTAGGGGTAAGCACAGGAGCCAGGCAACCCAGCTTGGCCAAAACTTAAGTCATATCGATGCATATAATGGTGAATAAAAGGTACATGCGGAAGTGTGACGCATGTGTTGGGCATAAAGCCTGTATTAATAAGCTTCTGTTAAAGAAGCCCCCAGGTATAATGAGCGCGGGTAGCGCGTCAAGTATGTGCGAACAAAGTTTCGACAAGGAAAATTTTTACAAGCAACTTTTTTACAAAGAAGTATAATTCTTGGTCGAACCGAACACAAGTTAGAAATTTAAAACTTTGAGCATGAAGGCAACTTAGCTGGTTAATGTGTTCGGTATTGATGACGCGGTCCGAGCTTGATGCGGGACAAGGTTCCATCCCCCAAGCCGGTCCCGAGGTGGCGGAGCAAGGAGCTCGGCACTCCGAAGTGGTGACATAGCACGGTCAATGCAGGACGGCAGAGTGATGCCGAAGTCCCCGGCATGGGGTAATGAAGTGTTGACGAAGCCCCCCGTCCAGCCGAGGTGACGTCAAAGGATATAGTCCGGCTGGATCATTTTCCTGTGCACAAACAATAGTGCAGACCGGGGATAATAATAATAATAGGAATTAAAAAAAGTTGCATAATAAATAATTTATGCAAAGTGAGTAGTAAAAGAAATATGGCCTGGCGCCGAAGTCGATGTCGATGCAGGTCGTCGGCGTAATGCAATAAAGGCGTGGCAAAGCCTGGATTCACAGGTCGGTCCGAGTTTCGGATGCGGCGTTCGCCGAACTGTGTACGGAAACTGACCGAACCATCATGCGACCGTCGATAATGCGGCCACCATTTGATAGACCTGTGTACATATGCTGGACTAACCAGAGTAATAATTCCTTGGGAAAAATTTAACCAAACAAGCAAAAAGAAATACTAGGATTAATAGCACCTGGTTTATTTGTTGTAGCAATCCGAAGGAAGGTGATTCCCAAAATTGGGACTTGATTCGCGCACCCATGCCTGGTCGGCTAGTGACGCCGAAGTGTCCGGAGTAGGTTGATGAAGAGATGGCGAAGCCCCCGGTCCAGCCGAGATGTTGAAGTAGGTTGGCGTGATGGACACCAGCTTGAAGAAGCAATAGTGCGGCCCTGCCGATGCAGGTCGTGACGTGGTCGATGCCGGCTTGATGAAGCGACCGTGCGGCGATGCCGGTATGCCCGCTCCGTGTAATCCGTGGGGCGGCGATGTTGGTGATGATTTATCCTTCGCGATGCCGGACTCTTGTTCGACTTGCCAAGATGATGATCCGAAGAAGTTGAGCTTGGCTCAACAAAGTGACGACGTGTCTAGCGCAGGTCGGCAACCGTGGAGCAATATTGCCGGACTGGTTTGACACCAGCATGATGTTGAAGATCATGTTCAAAAGATCTTAAAGTTAGTGGGATGTGTTCGGGAACAAAACACAATACCCCATACAAAACTTCCTTCAAAAAGGATGTCCGAAATCCCGTTCATAAAAAAGACGAACTCAGGTCGGATTCGCTTTCGCGCAGAAAACAGATCCAAAAAGTGATGCACTAATCGGAAGTTTCCCGGAGTTTGGACGGTCGGATCGAGCTGAATGTTTGGCAGGTGGTAGATAAGGGAATTCCGCAGCAAATCAACGGTTGGATCCTCCAAAGGACATCCGAGCTAGACGCTGGATACCGCGCCCTAAACTCGTCTGGATTCTCGTCCAGATTCAACAGGGCTCCGGTATATCGGAGATTGCCGAAGATTCCTCCATCGGAACTCGACGAAATTTTTGCAGGGTTGTTATAGACTTAATTCCGCATAATTCCACCGAAGCAATCGTTTAGGCGACACTCGAGGAGGCGGTGGCGGCGGATACAAGTTTGTTGTCCAGAAAAACAACACGGTCGCCTGAGGGCAATGTTGACGTTGAGCCCCCGAGCTCCATGGATGACTCCTCCATGATCTTGATATAGATAGGAGTTGGTGTTGATGAAGGCCTTCATCCGAACATGACGATCGGAGGTAGGGCGCAGTCCTCGGTCAAGCCAAGGTGACCAATCGAGCTGGTGACGAAGAAGCCGACGTCGCAGTTGACCTGCAGTCGAGCCATTGATCCTTTCGCCGATCACACAGCGGAACTCTCAATGAAAGCACCAATGTCGGTGTCAAAACCGGCGGATCTCGGGTAGGGGGTTCCAAGCAGTGCGTCTTAGGATCAATGGTAATAGGAGGCAAGGGACACGATGTTTTACCCAGGTTCGGGCCCTCTCGATGAAGGTAAAATCCTACGTCCTGCTTGATTAATATTGATGATGTGTGTTACAAGAGTGGATCTACCATGAGATCAAGGAGGCTAAACCCTAGAAGCTAGCCTATGGTATGATTGTTGTTGTATATCTCTATCGACTAGCCTGGCCTCGGTTTATATAATGCACCAGAGGCCTAGGATAACAAGAGTCCTAGCCGAATACGCCGGTGGGGGAGGAGTCCTTGTCTTGATGGCCAAGTCTTGTGGAATCTTCCTTGTATGCGGCAACTGTCCGGACTGGCCCATGAGTATACGGCCATGGGGATCCTCAGCCCAATCCAACTGATCAGGAGACGACGTGGTGAGTACCCCCTAGTCCAGGACACCGTCAGGCACCATGGAAGAATTTTGTCCACGTGAGCATATTCGGCTTGATGTTTCATCAGTGGCTCATCCCCAATCCAATGGTCAAGCTAAAAGAGCCAATTAGGAAATCTTGAAAGGCATCAAGCCCCGACTTTTGGTTCCTTTGCAACGGACGCCGGGTTGTTGGATTGAGGAGTTACTCTCTGTGATATGGAGCATCAATACTACTCCTAACAGGTCTACAGGTTATACGCCTTTTTTCATGGTTTACGGAGCCGAGGCGGTTCTTTCAAGTGACATTTGTCATGACTCGCCCCGTGTGGCAGCTTATGTTCAAGCGAATAACGAACACGCTCGTAAGGATGCACTTGACCTATTGGATGAAAAGTGTGACTTGGCAGCAGCCCACTCAGCGATTTACCAACAAGACCTGCGTCGCTATCACAGCCGCCGGGTTAAATCCAGAACCTTTCAGGATGGTGATTTGGTGCTCTGGCTCATCCAGGATCAAACCGATGCACACAAGTTATCCCCACCTTGGGAAGGGCCCTTTGTGGTCAGCAAGAACTTGAACAATGGGTCATACTACCTTATCGATGTTTGAGAGCACAAAGACTCACGTAAGTCACAGGAGGAGACCCGCCGGCCGTGGAATATCGCTCATCTTCGGCCTTACTACACTTGAGCCACCGACTCTCATGATGTACATATTTTGACGATGTATATATTATGATAAGTAATAAAGCAGGACCTCTATCCTTTTTCGTCCTCAAAGGTAATATGTCTTAATTATTGTCATTTCAAATGATCACTTGGGGGCTGATCGTATTCGAATCTAGCTTGTCCCGCTTGATCCGGCTTATGATCGTATTCGAATCTAGTCGTTAAACCTCATGATCACTAGGGGGCTTCCTGTTCAAACATAGGTCATATTCGAACCAAAGAGAACATAGATGTCGGTACCCTTTTGATCGGCACACTGCCGAGCTCACTAGGGGGCTTCTTGATCGTATTCGAATCATAGCTCAACCCCTTTTGGGAACCGATTTTGATCGTATTCAAATCAGAGTCATTAAAAAACTCTCAAGGTCATTAGGGGGCTTCCTGTTCAAACATAGGTCGTATTCGAACCAAAGAGAACATAGTTGTCGGTACCCTCTTGATCGCGCAACGCCAAAGCCACTGGGGGCTACATGATCGTATTCAAATCCTAGCTTAACCCCTTTGGAACGGTTTACTGATCGTATTCGAATCAGAAGCCTCGATTGTTTCTTCTTATTTGGTTTAAGTTTTATTTGAAAGCAGCCTTTCTTTTGACTTGAGACTTTTTTGTTCAAAGATCTAAGTGTGAGTGTGGTTTAAGTTTAACCCGGCTTGATTTTGGATGATAAGTCGCCAACATATGAGAGCCATCATATCTTTGGAGGTATTGGTTTCTAAAGATTGGGTTATCACCCTTACTGTTCGGGTCATATAAACCGGCAGTACAAATCAAAGGATCACAGGTATAATATTATAGTTGTGTTTTAAAAATTATATTTCACAGCAAGCTTATCTGTGACTCTTTTTCCATATTTATGGTTATATGTAAAGATATTATGACCCGCCTTGCGGTAAGCCGCCACGGGATCTTGTGATCTATTTCTGTGTGCAGGACAGTTCAGAGCCTTGCTAAAGCATAAGGAAAACAGATGATAAGAATAGTACAGGCGAATATAAGATGGCGGCTTAGCAAGTGTTGAGCACAAAAATGTGCATGATGGCATGACAGAACAAAGTTATTTCTACCCTATTACATGACTCCCTGAGTCCAAATGATTCATACTGTTTTTCAGCAGATCACAGGTATGAACCGCCTGGCAGGTTAATGCTCGTGTTCACCTGAAGCATCCGGGTCAGCCCTCTCCGCTTCTTCGCCCTGTTCCCTTTCCTGGAAGGTTGATGATGACCAGTCAATTCCATTCTAAGCTTCAAATTCAGCTTCATCATCAATTAGTCCGGCCGGGTCAACTTCAGGGGCGAAGGTATGCTTACGGAGTGGGGGGATCAGGCTGGTCACTTTGTAATGTGGCGTTGGAATTCTCCGGTTCTCCGCGTCATAACCCGGCTGGTACTTGGTGAGATCCGCTTCATTAGCTATCAGGGTGGCCACGGGGCGGATCTCCTTCACACAAGTGGCGAAGTCTTCCTGTTCAAAGGGAGTGCCATCCTCCTTAAAGCTTGGATAACCAGTGGCGATGTCAGCCGGGTCTAGCTCCGGTAGCCAAGCTTTGGCCCGACTTAAGGCAGCCATAGCTCCGGCTCTTACAGTCGATCGCCTTAGTTCAGTAAATCGCTGGGGCAGCACATAGAGTTTCCTCAGCACATCCGCCAGAAGGGTGGGCACTTCATTTGACAGGGCCACTGTGGCTAAGGCGTGCTGAGACCCGGTATGGAGTTCTTCTACCAGTGTGTAAACCGCCTTCAGCTTGATCAACATGTCTTGGTTCAGATTTGAACTCCTGGGGCCTGCATACCAACGTCAGGTGAGTTAATGATCAGTTATATGATCACTTGAAAGATTCAACTATTTGACACTTGCAGGGCGATTTACCAAAGATTGCTGAGACCATCTGAGAGACATGGCGTTTTAAGCCGGATAATTCACCGGTCGCCTCTTCAAGAGCCGCCTCTGCCTTCTCAGCTCGATTGATCAAAGCAATTTTTTCACCAGACCAGGCCTTTTTCTCCATTTCAAAGTCTTTTTTCAGTTTTTCTTGTTCAGATATACTGAATTCAAACTTGGAGTTGGCTCTTTGGGTTTCCGTCTCTTGAGCTTGCAGGTGGTTCTTCAAGTCAGATACCTCTGATTCCAGTTGACTGGTGCTGGCCTGTACAAATACCGGGTCAAGGTCATGACTATTATCATACAATATTAAGTCCCCAACCTTTTACAAGCAACAACACTTGGCACTTGGGGGCTAATGTCTACCAAAGAATTTTACTTAAGTAGGCGGTTTATGAGAGTAAGTCCCAAGCACTTTGCAAGCAAGAGTACTTGGCACTTGGGGGCTAATGCATGTTGCTGTTAAAGTTTCTCAAGTATCTTATTCTATACAAGCATATGAAGAACCATCTTAACCATGCTGATTAAGCCGGCCCTTGGGGACTATGGAGTAAGCTGTTTTTTCTTACATATTATTGCAAAAATATCACTAATGTTATTTAGCTTGTTTCTAAGTCTACATCATATTCATCATAAGCAATAGACTTGGGGGCTGGCATAGTAAGGATAAATGAGTACAGAGAAAGGATTGTACCTCAAACTTCTGGTGCATCTGCTTCACCATGTCAAATTCGATGTCACGACTATTGTGCACTTGGCTCATATAGCCAGAAAAAACTTCCCCAATACTCATATTAGTATAATCGGCGACATCAAACTTGACCCGGCGGCGTTCCAGAAGTTCCTCCTTGGCGGAACACTTGGCTAGCACGGTTGGTCTCCCCGGCTTGGCAAAGCCAGTCTTGGTGATCTCGACATCAGGGTCTTGAGGATCATCCGTCCTGGCCGGGCTAGGGATCTCCGGGTTTTCAGAGCCATTGGCGGCTCGTTTGGCAGGCGGGTCAGCAATTGGAGTTGGTGTGTCTTGAGCTGGTTCAGGTGGCGGATCATGAGTTGAAGTTTCAGGTGCGGCCGTTCCAAGTTCCAGCTCATTGAAGATCAACTCTTTGGCCGACTTGTTCTTTTTCACCCTTTTGTTGTGCTTTGCTTTTCCACTGCATAAGATCAAAAGGTCAGTGCAAGTACAACGAATTGAAATGAACACAGGATAAAGCAGGTTATCATTACCCTGGAGCGGTCTTGAAAGCCGGTAGATTAGACTGCATTGAGTCGCCGGAGAAAGGTGAAGTTTCCTGATAATTTGAGTCAGAAGAATTCAGTGGTTGATGAGTGAGACCCGCCAAAGGATAAAAGACATTTGAATCAGAGGTGACCTTGTTCCGGCGCTTCCTTGGTGTATTGGGTAAGCCGGAGGAGAGTCCCGCATCTTTACTGGTCCGGGACTGCCTCCGGCTCTCATGACTCTGTCGCTTCAAAAGAATTTGAGGATCATGATAAGCTAAAGGATGTGAAAATCTTACCTTCTGGGTTACTCTTCGGATTTTTTGTCTTGGCAAAGGCTCGGAGTCAGAGGAAATGATAGTTACCTCTTCATCCTTTCCATGACTTGTTCCTGTGTCCTCCTGCTGATAATCAGTGTCAATTAGATGGTTAAAAAAGGAGCCAAGAGAGTCAAGGGCTACCTCCGACTCGGAAGAATCTTCTAGCCGAAGCAAGTCAGAGGCGGTGGCCTTCTTGCCCTTCTTCTTTGCAGCCTCTTTTCTGGCGGCTCTCTTGGCCTTCCTGGCCTTCTTCGCAGCTTCATGATCATATTTAACCTTCCAGAATTTGTCACCAGCCTATGAAAATTAGCAAAGGTACGAGTATAGATAAGAACATCAAAAGATGAAGATAATTTGTTCTAAAGGGGCGGCGGCTTACCGCTGGAGCCGGGTTAGTCTCGCAGAAGGGGTTTAAGCCCACCTTACCACAATTTGCTAGGTTCTCATTCAAAAGCGACTTCGTCATATCGTTGATGACATCTTTAGGCAAATCATCAGGGTTGTGCCGCAGAGGATCATCTTTCTTGCCTGTGTAGGTGCACATCAGGCCAGGGCGGCGGCTCAATGGAATAACCCGCCAGGCGAGCCAAACCCGGACTAAATCAATGTCATTTAGCCCGTTCCCCAGAAGAGCCTTGATCTTAGCTAGGGTGGGGGCGAGCGTCTTGCGTTTGGCGGCTGTTATCTTATCAGGAAGTGGACGTTTGGACTCCAGATGCAGAGCACGAAAGCCGGGTAGAGGATTTTCATTAGCTGGAGAAGTGTCTTGACAATAGAACCAAGTCTGATTCCAGTCTTTGGGATGACTCGGTGGGTTGGCATAAGGAAAAATTACGTCTCTCCGATGTTGGATTGAGACACTGCCAAGTTCCAAGCTTTGGCCGTTGGCACACTCATTCTGGCGGTTCAAGTAAAATAACTCCCTGAAGAGTAGTATGTTGGGTTCTTCTCCAAGGTACACCTTGCTGAACACTTAAAAGTTGCAAATATTCGACACGGAATTGGGTCCAATGTCTTGAGGACGGAGGTCAAAGAAGTGCAGGACGTCCCAAAAAGAATTTTGAGTCGGGTGGTGAAAACCCCCGGATCATATGATCAGTAAAAACGATGACCTCCCCCGCTTTGGGCTGAGGAACTTCCTCCTCCGGGTCAGGAGCATGATAGGACATGACTTCCTTCTTCGGCAGATAGTCGGTTTTCACAAAATCCTCAAGCGTGCTATATGTGATGATGGACTTGACCCAGTTGCATGAAGTGGGTTCTTTGGGTGCCATTGTGATGAAAGCCTAAGAAAGAGTAAAAATTTCCGATTGAAATTTAAGCCAGAGAAAAATAGTGTAGTGCATATTCAAGATGGCGGCTTATAAAGGGGCCTAATGGTATAAGGCTAATTATGTCAGATTATTTAAGCCGCCATGAGCACCGTAAGTAGTTAAGTTATCTAATCCGCCATGGGCGGTCAAGATTATCAGTCAAGCATTGCCTTTTTTAAACTGGTGATAAGAGTCGCCATGGTTAGGTGGATCTAACAGATACAAGTTTTTGCCTAAATGTTGCATAAACAAGTTTTACAGGTCACAGTTATTATTTTGGATCAAACGGCTGTTTAGAAAAGAAAATATTCCAGACCTAAAAACGTGGTATAGAGGAGTTCATGGGTTCTAATGAGGCTTCTTTGCGAGAAAAAAGGATCCACCAGTATCAAAAATGGACGCGAAACAGCTACCACATAAGTTCCATGCTACTTTTGGATCAAATGAAGCCGCGATGGAAGATATACGAAGACATTGTGATGAACTATGAAGAATAGAGGAACCCGCGAACCCTAATGCAGATCTAAGGTGCGGGAAGGAGGAGACTTACAGTAGCAGACCTACTGCTGAGGGGCGCCGCCGTTCTCTGGACTGATTCAGGTCGATGCAGCGGCCGAGGTCGAGGAAGACGAGGAGCGCTGCGGCGGCGGCGGAGCTCGAGCGGCAGTAGGGTTGCAAGAGGAATAAGATGATGAAGGGGAGAATGAGAAGAGACCTAGTCGTGCCTATTTATAAGGGAATACTGCTAAGTGGGTGTGAAAAACGAGGAGGCCAAAAACATAGTTATCCAACTACAAGGACGCCTCAATTTTCGGGATGGTCATTAAGATAAAAGATCCGTTGAGGTATGTTGGACAAAACGTGCATTTATGGCAGGTGACGTCATGGCGGGTTACTATGGATCCAAATGATGACATCATGGCGGGTTACAAAATTTTCATAAGCAAAGAGCAGAAGATTTTTTCTTAAGTGTTGAAGATTGACATGAACCAGTTCAAATCAATCTAGGGCCTAAAGTTGGGGATATAACTATTAGGTATGACCCGCCCAGGAGGGGCCGGGTTATACCTATGAGTACTTTTGAAGCCCAAGACCAAGCCTCAAGATGGCAGTTCAATTAAGGGCCCAAAGCCCATAAGAGACTTAAGGCCCGTAGAGATAAACCGCCATATGTACATGACTTGTATTGTAAGGAAAGAATAGTTAGAGACCGATCCGGACATTGTTTATGAGCCGGCCGGGACTCTGTGAGCCGCTGGGCGTCGGCCTCTATATATAAAGGGACGACCCACTGGCGATTCAAGGCAAGTAACATCAGACCGAGAGCTAGGTCAAGCAACTTCGCTCCCTGGTTATCGAGACATAAGCAATCCCACTCAAAACTGGATCGTAGGCTTTTACCTTCACCTTAAGGGGCCGAACTAGTATAAACCCCGTGTCCTTTGTCCCAATTAACCCCTTTAAGCTTCCTAATTGCGATGGCTCCACGACTAAGTCCTTTCACTAGGACATCTGACGTGACAATTCCACGACATAGACCATGGTGAACCTACAAGCTATGAGGAAGCGATGATGAGCCCAGATTCCGCGAGATGGCTTGAGGCCATGAAATCTGAGATGGGATCCATGTATGAGAACAAAGTGTGGACTTTGGTAGATTTTCCCGATGATCGGCATGCCATAGAAAATAAATGGATCTTCAAGAAGAAGACTGACACTGACGGTAATGTTACTGTCTACAAAGCTCGACTTATCGTGAAAGGTTTTCGGCAAGTTCAAGGAGTTGACTGTGATGAGACTTTCTCACCCGTAGCGATTCTTAAGTCTGTCCGAATCATGTTAGCAATTGCCACATTTTATGATTATGAAATTTGGCAGATGGATGTCAAAACTACATTCCTGAATGGATTTCTGGAAAAAGAGTTGCATATGATGCAACCAGAAGGTTTTGTCGATCCAAAGGGTGCTAACAAAGTGTGCAAGCTCCAGCGGTCCATTGATGGGCTGGTGCAAGCCTCTCGGAGTTGGAATAAACACTTTGATAGTGTGTTCAAAGCATATGGTTTTATACAGACTTTTGGAGAAGCCTGTATTTACAAGAAAGTGAGTGGGAGCTCTGTAGCATTTCTAATATTATATGTCGATGACATATTGTTGATTGGAAATGATATAGATTTTCGGGATGGCATAAAGGGATACTTGAATAAGAGTTTTTCAATGAAAGACCTCGGTGAAGCTGCTTACATATTGGGCATCAAGATCTATAGAGATAGATCAAGACGCTTAATTGGACTTTGACAAAGAACATACCTTGATAAAGTTTTGAAGAAGTTCAAAATGGATCAGTCAAAGAAAGGGTTCTTGCCTATGTTACAAGGTGTGAAGTTGAGTCAGACTCAATGCCCGACCACTGCAGAAGATGGAGAGAAAATGAAAGTCATTCCCTAGGCTTCAGCCATATGTTCGATCATGTATGCAATGCTGTGTACCAGACCTGATGTGTGCCTTGCTATAAGTATAGCAGGGAGGTACCAAAGTAATCCCGGAGTGGAGCACTGGACAATGGTCAAGAACATCCTAAAATACCTGAAAAGGACTAAGGATATGTTTCTCCTTTATGGAGGTGACAAAGAGCTCGTCGTAAATGGTTACGTCGATGCAAGCTTTGACACTGATCCGGATGACTCTAAGTCGCAATCCGGATACATATTTTTATTGAATGGAGGAGCTGTCAGTTGGTGTAGTTCCAAGCAGAGCGTCGTGGCGGGATCTACGTGTGAAGCGGAGTACATTGCTGCTTCGGAAGCAACAAATGAAGGAGTCTGGATGAAGGAGTTCATATCCGATCTAGATGTCATGCCTAGTGCATCGGGTCCAATGAAAATCTTTTATGACAATACTGGTGCAATTGCCTTGGCAAAGGAATCCAGATTTCACAAGAGAACCAAGCACATCAAGAGACACTTCAATTCCATCCGTCATCAAGTGTCGGAAGGGGACATAGAGATTTGCAAGATACATACGGATCTGAATGTTGCAGACCCGTTGACTAAGCCTCTTCCAGGAGCAAAACATGATCAACACTAAAACTCCATGGGTGTTGGAATCATTACTTTGTAATCTAGATTATTGACTTTAGTGCAAGTGGGAGACAGAAGGAAATATGCTCTAGAGGCAACAATAAAGTTATTATTTATTTCCTTATTTCATGATAAATGTTTATTATTCATGCTAGAATTGTATTAACCGGAAACTTAGTACATGTGTGAATACATAGACAAAACAAAGTGTCCCTAGTATGCCTCTACTTGACTAGCTCGTTAATCAAAGATGTTTATGTTTCCTAATCGTAGACATGTGTTGTCATTTGATGAACGGGATCACATCATTAGGAGAATGATGTGATGGACATGACCCATCTGTTAGCTTAGCGTTATGATCGTTACAGTTTCATTGCTACTGCTTTCTTCATGACTTATACACGTTCCTGAGACTATAAGATTATGCAACTCCTGAATACCGGAGGAACACCTTGTGTGCTATCAAATGTCACAACGTAAATGGGTGATTATAAATATGCTCTACAGGTGTCTCCGAAGATGTTTGTTGGGTTGGCATAGATCAAGATTAGGATTTGTCACTCCGTGTATCAGAGAGGTATCTCTGGGCCCTTTCGGTAATGCTCATCACTATAAGCCTTGCAAGCAATGTGACGAATGAGTTAGTTGCGGGATGAAGCATTACAGAACGAGTAAAGAGACTTGCGGGTAACGTGATTGAAACTAGGTATGATGATACCGACGATCGAATCTCGGGCAAGTAACATACGGATGACAAAGGGAACAACGTATGTTGTTATGCGGTTTGACCAATAAAGATTTTTGTAGAATATGTCGGAGCCAATATGAGCATCCAGGTTCCGCTATTGGTTATTGACCGGAGATGTGTCTCGGTCATGTCTACACGCTATCCAGGGTCCACATGCTTAACGTTCGATGACGATATGTATTATGAGTTATGTGTTTTTGATGACCGGAGTTTGTTCAAAGTCCTGGATGAGATCACGGACGTGATTAGAAGTCTCAAAATGGTCGAGACATAAAGATTGATATATTGGACCATGTTATTCGGACATCAGAAGTGTTGCGGGTGGTTTCAGGTAAAAACGGAGTGCCGGAGGGGTTACCAGAACCCCCCGGGGAACTAATGGGCCACCATGGGCCTTAGTGGAGAGAGAGGAGGACCGCCAGGGCAGGCCGCCCCCCCCCCTTGTCGTCCGAATTGGATAAGGGAAGGGGCGGTGCCCCCCTTTCCTACTCCCTCTCCCGTAGGACTCCCTCTCCTTGGGCGTGCCCCTAGGACCGGCTGGCCTCCCCCCTCCCTCCTTTATATACGGGGGCAGGGGGCACCCTAGAACACACAAGTTTCTCTTAACCGTGTGCGGTGCCCCCTCCACAGTTACACACCTCGATCCTATCATCGTAGTGCTTAGGCAAAGCCCTGCGCCGGTAACATCATCATCACCGTCGCCACGCCGTCGTGCTGAAGGAACTCACCCTCGTCCTCAACTGGATCAAGAGCACGAGGGACGTCATCGAGCTGAACGTGTGCTAAACGCGGAGGTGCCGTATGTTCGGTACTTGGATCAGTTGGATCACGAAGAAGTTCGACTACATTAACCGCGTTACTAAACGCTTCCGCTTTCGGTCTACCGGGTACGTGGACACACTCTCCTCTTTCGTTGCTATGCATCTTCTAGATAGATCTTGCGTGATCTTAGGAATTTTTTGAAATTACTGTGTTCCCCAACACAGCCATGATAACAACGCCGCTAATAAAGAGGGTCCCAAAATATCATGTGGCCGCTAGGACGCATTTCAAATTGGTGTGTTAGATAGGTAACTCAACGCCGATACTAAATGTGGCAATTAGTGGCGTTGGCGCTTTGGCCGCAAAGCAAAAAAACCACTATTGACCGCGTGTCAACGCCACTAATACACGGGGCCCAGAATATGACGTGTCACATGGGCCCCACTAGTCTTTGATGGGGCTTGGGTAAAGATCTAACACCACCAATATAGTAGGTACTAGCAACGTGTGATTATGACCCACACCACTAACACTACCTGGCTTGTCGGACAGTTGGGTCCGGCCAACTAATTACGTTGGAGGACAATCAAATGTAACTAGTGTTGTACTATCAGTAGCGGCCCCTTATAGTCAAATGTCGCTGGTATTTCAAAATCTTACCAGCGGCGTCAATTATTTGAGCGGTGCCACTGATACGAAATTCATGTAAGGGTTTTTCTACAAGTGTTGATTAGCCCATCCCTGGTATTTGATCTTTGGGTGGACTCTACTAGTAGGGAAAGTTGTACTCCCTGAGCTTCCTTATGTAAGATGTATCATTAAAATTGTCATATGTTTCTATTTCTGCCCCTCCAGCCTCGGGTACGACCATCTCCAGCAAAAAATAAGAGTAGGATCACCTGATCGGTGGTTAAGAAAAAGAACCATGCCATCATACACAAGTATTTTCATGTCATCTGTGATGTGCATGAGCCATGCAAAGCGAGCAGGAGATGCCCACGCGCACACAAATCGCCAGACCATTGAATTAATTAAGGGTAATTTCGTTTGAAATTCTCGCAAATCCTTGACTTGAGAAATTGCTATCAACTAGCAAAGAGAGTGACAACCACCTAATCATGCATAGCCACTATCCTAGGCAAATGAAACACATGATAATTACCAAGATGTAATAACCTAAGTTCTATGCCACAAAAAAATTTCTATATATCAATACAAAACTAAACCAAGACATAAAGCAACCAACCATAGAATCTTGGATAACAGACATCTACAAAATAGGGTTAATAACTGCTCAAAAGGTGTTACTAACATATCACACAAAACATGGGCTAACACAAGCAAGACAATGATCTTGAACCATGATGCAACATAGAATATAACTGCTAATTTTAGGCCTACACCAAGCAATTTGCCGCAAGCATGATTATGTTCTAAAATAATATACCAACTCATGACAACTGATCTTCTTATCTAAATAGCTCGCCCCACTAACCTATTTCTCTTAACATGCAAGCATGTCACCACATCATGTAGCGTGCATGAGAAAAGACCCACCTCAACATTTAATTATGCATGTGAAGTAACTCACCTCAACATGCAAACATGCATGAGTATTGTCATTTTAATTATAATTTTATTTATTTCTAATAAATGATTTTTGTAGAAATTACAACTATACAATTATATATAAAAATCATATGTATTTTAAATTCCAGTTATCATATTATTACTTCAAATATTCATGTTTTGTAGAACCAAATCTAACTAAGATATTTGCAAAACATTTCTGCAACTATGTATGGGATGTCATTTAGTATATAAAGAAACTAAACAACACATCTAATCCTATATATACCTAAGAGAGTGATCACCACTACTTCTAATTATCCAACATGTGTGATTTCACATCACCAAAATTTGTGTAGCGTTAGATTCACTAGCTTGATCCACTAGGATCCATCTAATCTATGCATGAGAATCCTCTACGACGCAACATGCATCAGTGCACTCTAAGTGAGTTTTAAATCACCTTGCATTTAGTTGTGCCATGCAGAACTTTCATGTAAGTTTTTTTTTTGCTTATGTAGAAATTTCTCACATAGTTTAAATGGTGAAGACTTAATTAGTATTCTACACAATATTTAGAAACTATATATCCAGTTGTGCGGCAACAAGCGAGGTATGGTCTGCTTTAGATAAACAACAACCTAAAGCATGGCATGACTTCAAATCAACAAAACACACATGCAACATGGATGAGGTGAAAATATAGCACAGATTTAAGATATCTTCATGGTAAACAAACTAAAATAATCAACAGGTATTCCATAATAAATGAAATAAAGCTTAAAATAATTGTCCATAAATCTATGGATTGTATGGTACAAAGGCATATCATAGTACATCATACTGACCAAAAATAAATATCAACATGAAACCACGTGTAAAAGATATTTTAGTAATTTAAACAATCCTTTTAAACATATATAAGTGGAGTATTATGGTAGACTATGTTTGTCGCAAATATGTTTCATATTTTCTTCAATTTTTTACTCTTTTTTTTTGCTTAATCAGGTGCGCCTAGATCCGTATCCAAAAAATCCACACCTCCTTTTTCACGCTCTAAAATATGTGACGATACCCAAACCCTTCCCCCGCCGCCCCCCTCAATTCCCATCTCTTCCTCGCCGGAACACCGCGAGTTGGTCCCCGGAGCACAGATCCGCCGCCCAAATCGGGCGTGCGAGGTGAGCCTCGGAGCACTTTGACCTCTTCTCCCTTCGTGTCCAAAGACGCCGGAACACGGTAACCACCATAGCTCACTATCCTCCTCTGTCCGCCCCAGGGTAAGCCCTCTCGCCGGAATCCGTCAGGCTCCATCCTTACATTTCCTCATTCCCTTTTCAGAGATCGAAATCGGATCTGACGGAGCCCCGGCAGCCAGTCGCCATGCCGGACAGCGGAGGCGCGACCGTGCTCGACGACCTCCCAGAGTGGATCCTTCTGGAAGAGATCTTCATCCGTTTGCCGCCCAGGGACATCGTCCGCTGCCGAGCCGTCCGCAAGTTGTGGCAAAGTGCCACCTCCACGGACAAGTTCATGCTGGACCACCACCGCCGCCAGCCCTTCCTCCCGATCCTCAGCCACGTCGTTGAACCGCAGAAAACCAGCCTCGTGTTATCCTTTGACGCCGATGCAGTCCAGCGACGGCTCTGCCCGGTCATCCGGACCTTATACTCCGGTATACTCGAGGCTACGTGTGATGGCCTCCTCATCGTCTCCCACGGAGCCACAGCGCATGAGTTCTTCATCTGCAACCCGGTCACCCGCAAGTGTGCTCCCCTACGGACGCCTCAGAACCTACTGAACTATTACTACCAGATTGTCGGCTTCTATCGGCACAAACCATCCGGGCAGTACCGAGTGCTTTGGGTGTCTTGTCCGACAAACAACACAAATCACAGAACTTTTTACTGTGTCATAGCGGTGGGATCCGATTATACAAGACAAATCGGACAAGGATGCATCCGGCAACCAACATCGTCATCACCTTCCTTGGAACTGGCGTTACGTGAGCGGCTGCCCGGTTCGTCTGGCTATCCGCCAATCGACCACCGTGGCAGCTTGCACTGGACAATTGTAAGATACGACCGCTGTGATGCCGGCTACATAATGGTGTTCAAGACAGCAGATGAAACATTCCGGTTGATGTGCTGTCCAGCCCAGTTGCCCTCACAACAGTTGCTGTTGGAGATAGATGGCACTCTTGCTTTGTGTGGCATCAGCAGTGATAGAGTCACCGTAGATGTTTGGGTGGTACAAGACTATGACGCTGAAGCCTGGTCCTTCAAGCATCGGATTTATTTATCAGGGATGGATGAATCACCATTTGTTGACTTGAAGGTTCCTAGAATGGCTGTGCTCAGTGATGGTGAGCTGCTGATCCAGTTTGCTCCTAGGCATGTGGTTCGCTGTGACATTGATGGCAGGTTTGTAGAATATGTGAAAAGCGAAGAGGACCAAGACAAGAACTTGTGGCTTACCCGGCATCGCCTCCAGGAGAGCCTTATTCCCCTTCCATTATCCAACGAGATGCAAGAAGGAGGTGCTGCGAGTGTGGAGCCTCCATTCTTCATAGGGCTATAGTTTGCCTTGCTTCATCTGGATGTTTCAGCCCGGTGTGAGAATTATTCTAGATAACTTTTGTCATTCGTTCTCAGTTCTTCTTTTTAGTACTACTAGTAGAATTTAACGCTTTGGATGATTCAGTATTCTGAAACTGCTTCTGTCCACCCAAATTGTCAAATCACATTTTTCTTTACAATTACACGGACAGCTTGAGCAACTGCCCTGAAATTGTACCAGTGTTGTGCCAATTGGGAACACATACAGATTTTTCCGATCCTTCCCTTGCTTCCTTTTCCCGTTTCCAGAATAATCTACAATATGTGTTATGCTTATGGTAAAGTAGCAAACAAAATTAACAAATTATTCCCTACACTTCATTCTCTATCTCTTTGCACCAAATTTTACTGTTGGAAAGGTTCTTACAAGAGCTTTTCAATGCATTTGTTGAGAAAAAGGTTCAGTGTGGAAACAACTTTAAGATATCTGTGATGGTTTACATCTAACAGAAGACAAAGACCTGTGTTTACTTAGTTGATAAATTCTTTTCAGATTTTGTAGTGCTGGATCTTTTTACAGTAAATTTTATATTTTACCCTTTTTGGAGGCGACTTCATTGCAAAATGGTAAGATCACCCACAGTAAAGAAAATAAGAAAATCTGGTTGCTGGCCAAGCATTTTCACCCCTTACTTCGACCACCTTTTGCAAATATTTCGCGTATAACAATACCGGGCAATTCTTGAAAACATCTCGCGTGTTACCAAGGACTACTTGCAGACACGATACGACGGATGTCATGTCGGATATGATGTCGCACTAATCCATAAACTGACTGCAAGGAAACTTCCTAAAATCTCAGGTGATCTATTAAAATTTGGAGGCATGACATTTATGCCCTGCCGTAACTGTTCTCTTGATGCCGGTGATCTGTTATTTTCCTGTCCTTCATCCATCACTTTCTGTAAATTTGTAGTCACATTTACTGTTTGGATCAGCAGCTGCAACTCATCTTTTATGAAGCTAAGAGAAACCTTGGAAATATATGTAGCATGTCAAAGTACCTCACCGAATCATTGTTTTGCTTATTCTTCCATTTTGAAATGATCATCGTTTTGCTTTGGTTTCTGCTTGTGGACCAACATTTTCTTTTTCACTTCAGCAGTAGCCATATTTGTTAATTTGGAATAGTTAATGGTACATGTGTTAGAAATTTATGGTTTGTTTTGGTAGCTCACATCAAGAAATATATTTCATAATGGAACTTTACAAACATGTAGTATACGTCCCTTTATACATGTATAATTTTTTTAACTTTTTTGAAACTTAATATGCAAAAAGTTTAACTTTCCATAATTCAAGCTCCATGGAGCCCAAGTTCCATTAACAGTTTTCCCATACATGGCAGATTTATAAAAGAAAAAGAAAACTTGCCCTGACTCATGACTTAGGGCATCTCCAACGCGAACACTTGAACAAACACCTTCAAATTTCTGTGGCCCTACCGAGCGAATCCACGAACATCCGGCCGGGCCAAGGCCCTCCAATACTATGTCTCAAAATTTCTTTAGTTTAAACATTTCGGACTAGGGAATTTTATGAAATTTAGACTAGTTTGACATACTACCTTCGAATTAAATGAAATTTAACTAATTTGATGCATGTTACATCTAAACTAAACTAAACCTAACCTAATTGGTAGACAATGACCTTGTAGGCATGGCCGCTTGAGGCCACTCTGCCATTGTTGTCGTCATCTCACCGTCCTCGCGGCGCTTGTGAAAGCCGGGCCAGTTGCGGTGGCATCTGTCCCGGGGCGTGTTGTCATGCTCGTTGTGAAATCCATTGTGCCCTCTCCTTTGTCTTGGGTTGCGCCTTCTCCTCATTCTCACAGAGCTCATGCTCCGACTCAACAATATCAATTTGGAGGAGGCCCTGTCTGGCCTAGCACTGGCGACAGGGGTCGATCTCCTTGGTGGTCTTGGTCGGTCGGTGGGCCACGCCGACATGAGCTCCTCGTCAGAGAAGTCCCCACCTGATGCCACCTGCGTTTTAGCAAAGGACGCCCCAGCGCCGCTTCGGCACAGTGAGGAATTTCGAGCCCAGGACAAAGAGGTCATGTCCCAAAATCGACTGACTCAATGTTCGAAAATCAGGCGATTGACATGTAGCTATTGTGCTAACAAAATTATTGAATGATTCCTAGAGCATAATTTTTTTTCCCGCTTCATCGGTAGCTAGATTTGTCAAAAAAATAAAAAAATTGCAGGTCTAGATTTGTCAGATTGAAACAGTTAGTACTTTGGAAATGTCGTGTAAAATGAAAAAAAATGGTGGGGGTGATTGTGGTTGCAGCAGTTATCTTTTCTGGGATTATTAACTTGCTTGATGAACCATTTGAGTGGACTCTCATGTGTCTTTCGTTTCCCCCAATCGTAAATTCGTAATGCAAAAAAGCAGAACTCCTGCTGATCCAGTGGGAAAAAAGGGAGTTCACGAAGCTAACCAGTTATTGTGTGTACTAAAGTCATGATCTGATTTTCTTAGGCTCGGCTCTTTGTTCTCCTTGTACTTGGTAACATCTTGGTCATTGATGTATACCAGAATAGATTCTGCTTCCTATGTACTAGCTCCGTTTGTTTGTTTCATTTGCTGCTAATAATCAATCTAATTCGTGTATTTCCTCAAAACAGGAGGGAAGGAGAGCTGAAACTAGGAGAGACTGGGTTTATTAGTCCCTTTGTATTTTTGTGCCCAACTTTGACCGTGGATTTGACTAATAAATTATAAGTTGTATGTCACAGAATTTATATTGTTGGATTCATATTTGAAAGAGGTTTTTCAATGACGCGTACTATTTTTAGGGTATGTAACTTATTTTTTGATAGTAAAATAGAAGGTCAAAGTTTGATCCAAACTATAAAGAGGACTAATAAACCAGGACGGAGGTAGTACAAACAGTGCCATACTCACGGAGAATAACAAATTGGATAATAAAAATCAGAATAAAAACACTCCTAAACATAAAGTTGCTCACACCTTTCTAGAAAAAAAAACAAAATTTCAAGTTTCGTTTTAAGTTGAACATTTAAAGTTTGACCAAATGTATAAAAAATACAAATATATTGTTTCAGGGAAAAATACCAATATCTACAATACAATATAAAAATAATAAATTGAGAAAAAGCTCGATAGCCAAACAAGAGGTAGAGCACGGTGCTGATGAAGAGGTCGGGGCCCTCTTCCTGGTCTTCCTCTCAAAGGAGGAGACTTGAGGGGCGGATCCTGTTCCGCGCGGAATATAGCGACCAAACGCAGATCATCCCATTTAGGTTTTCCTGAGATTTCTCAAAAAAAAAAAAGTTTTACCAGGAGGTATTTCTCTCTAGACCAGGTTTTTTTGCTGGTTTTTCTTGGTTTTTCTTTTCCTTTCTTGTGTTTATTCTCCCTTTTTTATATTTTTAAAATTCATGAACACTTTTTTTAACTTTGGAAACGTTTTAAAAAATTCAGGATTAATTTTTCAAAATTCATGAATTTGTCAGACTTTTTGAAATTTGGGAAATTCTTCATATTAATGAATATATTTTTATATAAGGGAATTATTTTCAAATTCATGATCATTTTTTGAAATTTAGAACACTTTTTTTAAGTCCTAGAATATTTTTCAAATTCGTGAATATTTTCGGAAATCTAGGAACATTGTCAAATTCATATTTTTGAAACCCAGTCCTGCACTTGTGGTTATGGTATATCCCAAGAGTGATGCCCAAACGTTTCTCCTATCCTTTTTTTGGTATTCTTTTTTCCCCATTTTTTAGTTTCCGTTCTTTATTTCTTTGGTTTTTTATTTTTATTTTTGGTATTCGTTTTTCTGGTTTCCATTTTTTGTTTTAAAAAATAACTTTGTCCAAATCTATTATAACATGTGATCTAGTTTTGAAGATCTCGACGTGAGAAATCCAACGGTAAATACGGTTCGAGGTTTGGATGCACGGTTAAAGAGATAAAACATTTTGAATACACATATCTATGAAAAAAGAAAAAACTCCCAGGTTACAACCACTTTCAATCCTTGAGAAGGTGGTGAGTGAACTTCGTAAGGGATAACCCTTAACTAGTGATTTCGCCTTCCTTTCGGACGCTAATAACGTGCTAACCCAAAATAGCGTAAGCTTTTCCTTCCTTAACCCTTGACAACCAGGGCAAACTCTTCTCTCCAGGCCTCATTAGCGAGCCCATGGACTCGACTCCTCTCTGCTTGCCACTCCGACAGCAGGTGACGAGAAGGGGAATCCCAGTGCCTTCGCTTCATTTAATAATTTATGTTAGGTTTAGTCATCGAAGTGCGGCACTCGGACGGATGACGCCACTTTTTCCTTGAGTTTGCCTTTCAGGCTTTGCGCGCCCCCTAGTTTCGTCCATCTGGATGTAGTCGACGGGGTTTTGGTTAGAATTCTTGCTGTCTTCTTTGGGCAGTGAGGTTAGGGATTCTCGTCGTGTGGTGATATTTGGTGCCAGGTGCTTTAGATCTATTCAAGGATTCGACGATGACTATTGTGACTCCAGGGTGCTGGTCCTTAAGGGCACATGCACGAAAACTTTCCGGCTGTCGTCGGCAAGGTCAAGCTGACTCCGATAAAGCAGCAGCGACAACGGCTCATTCTGATGACGGTAGTAGTTGTTTGGCGGTCATGAAATCTTAATGTAATTTTCTATTATGTTTAATGTGCTTTGTACTTTCGGTGAACTCTGATGATAGATTTGTTTTTTTTTGAAGCAGCGTGCTAACACACTTCCTAGCCATCCCAACTCCTCGAAAAGTATGCGAACCAACATGTGGTTGGATGGTTAGATGGACTGTGATATCCCCAGCCCATCAGGGTTTAAATCCTAGTGACGAGGTGCCTACGGTGACTTCGTAAATTTTAAGATGATATGTCGGCTCAGTCTTTCAAAGGTGCTTTAGGCTGTGCGTGTGTGCGTTCATAGGGATAAGTGTATGCACGTGTATATGAGTGCTTGTTTATGTATACTATGTTAAAAAAAGAGGTAAATACACAGGTAGTCTTCAAACTTGCACGCGACGGTCAGTTTAATGCACAAACTTGTAAAATACGTGATTCTAGTCATCCAACTTGTGCGGGCGTGCAAATAAGGTCACATATTCCGTATATGGGCGTATCCAATGCTTGGCTGCCTGCTGTCAGCAACAGGTGGCACTCAGCGCGGCATGTTTTTGCACAAAGCCCCATAGCCTTTTTTATTTGCGAAAAATTAACAACTGGTGGGTCCCACTTGTCAGTATAGAGCCAAATTTAAACACGAAAAGTGTGTCGCCCAGTCTAGAACACACGCCTAAGGCGAGGACACAATCCGGCCAAGCCGCTCCAACCAAACCCTGTAGATGTTTACGTATGATAACTTTGCTTTACTGTACTATAACGAAGGAGCTCGTGTAGCAGAGATGGGTTCCATTTTGTGCGGCCTATTTTGCATCTGCTCTCTTTTTTTTTACAAATTAATAGATACATAGTATGTAAATTATAATCTCAGTAATAAAATGACTTTCAAATATTGTTCATGTATTATTTTAAAATAATATTCACGAATTGTAAAAAAAATCGTTTCTAAATTTGTAGAATAATTTCAAAAATGAAAAAAATAATAATTTGAGAAATAATAATAATTAAATAATGTATGTATAGTTGCACCTGTTCGTTTTTTTGAAATTTTCGGAGCAGAAAAGTTTGTTCATGTATTATTTTACAATAAAATTAATGAATTATAAAAAATTAATAATTAGAATATACGTATTTTTCGAGTTACTATTCATATATATTATTTTACTTATACAAGAATTTCAATAATTATACGCACATTTTTATAATCCAATGTTTCTATAAGTAAAATATTCATAATTGAAAATCTAAATTCTTGGTATGAATATTTAATCCTGTCTAATATGTAAATTATATTGTATTCTTTTTGAATATAAATCGTGATTAAAAAGTATACGCAAGTGAATATTCATAAATATTTAATAAATGTTACCTGCAAAAATATATTTAATAATGTTGTATTCATCATTTTGTATAATTTAAAAATAAGCCATGAGTGTATAATTCTTTTTGTATTCTTTTTTTGCGGAAAAACTTTCAATCTATTCATCTTCAATCATGGCAGTACAACGAATACCATAAATAAAAATTACATCCAGAATCGTAGACCACCTAGCGACGACTACAAGCACCGAAGGGAGCCGAAGGCACGCCGCCGTCATCGCCCCTCCATCGCCGGAGCCGGGCACAACTTGTTGTAGTAGACAGTCGGGAAGTCGTCGTGCTAAGGCCCCATAGGACCAGCACCCCAGAACAACAACCGCCGCCGATGAAAAATAACGTAGATCGGAAGGATCCAAACCGAAGGCACACGAACGTAGACGAACAACGATGAGATCCGAACAAATCCATCAAAGATAGATCTGCTGGAGACACACCTCCACACGCCCACCAACGATGCTAGACGCACCGCCGGAACGGGGGCTAGGCGGGGAGACCTTTATTCCATCTTCAGGGAGCCGCCGCCGTCTCGCCTTCCTGAATAGGACACAATTCTTTTTGTATTCATTAAACTTCCTTATTTAAGAACATTTTAAATGTCTGTATTAAATAAGTATATTTTATATAATACCCAAGTGTATATTTTATAAACTGTTGACTCTACATGTTACTTGTATTAAGTCACGTTATGTGCACGGCACAAATTTAGTTGATAATCCCGGATGTTTTTAGTATAAGTGAAATTGTATCTTATCTTAGACACGTAAATGTTCCTGTTGTAGTTGTTGGGTCATTCTTGTGCGTACCTGAGGTAGCTAGTTCGAAGGCCCTCCACCCACTTCTGTATAGGGCTCCTCGCTGGAGCGTATTTTTGGTACCAAAGATGAATTTGTTTCTGCAAATAAAAAAGGGCGAGGGTGTTTTACGCAAGAACATGTCGCACCGAGTGCCAGCTGTCACTGACAGTGGGCCTTGCCCACTCTAGCATGCCAAGCAAGCATCGGATACGTCCACATAGGGGATATATGACCGTATTTGCACGCTCACGCAAGTTCGATGGCCAGAATCACGTATTTTTTAAATTTGTGCACTAAAATGATCTTTGCGTGCAAATTCTAAGACTCTCAGTGTATTTACCTTAAAAAAAACTCCTCGAAAAGTACACCGCTGACCCAACGACACAACCCTATCAGCCGGAGCCGCTATCCTGCCCCAGAGCCAGTCGCCGAACCAAAGCCCACGCCAACTCCCACGCGTCCAAATCAGCCAGCACGGCGGGCGAACGCTTAGCACACCACGCCCGGGTCCGGGTTTAGGCCGCTAAAAGGACACGCACGCACGGATGCTTGCGGTTGCAGCAACGGGCAAGCCATCATCCGCACTGCACACTAGCCGCCTAAACAAAAGCCAACCATACCGAGCCGAAAGTGCAACGACAGGAAAGGGGAGCGGCGGCGCGGCACACGGTGCGGCGGATACTACGGTGGTGGTGGTGGCGGCGGGTGCGCGGGTTGGTGGAGGCAGTTATGCGTCGGGTAAACGCGGGCGCGCACGGCACGGCACGGCAGGACCAGCTAGCTAGCTAGCTAGCCTGCCTGTGAACAGCAGCGGCCCCGCGTCCCCGCTGTCGCGCGACGACGGCTGTCGCCTCGTCGTCTCCTCCTGCCTGCTACGCCAAGCCAACGACACCCGGAATCGGAATTAAACCCCTCCCCCACCCCCACCACCACCACGAATACTTCGTCTCTCTCCCTCCGCCCCCAGCCGCCCGCCGCGCCTCCCCTCCTCCTCCCCCTCGTCGAGCCGCCGGAGCGCCGAGCCCGATCGCGGATCGGGTCCCCGGGTGCCCCTCCAGT
>NC_041389.1:492829485-492847490 GCF_002162155.2 Triticum dicoccoides
GCCCCTCCAGTCCAGACCAGCCGCGCTCCCGGGTTGACCCCTCGCAGGTGACGCTCCTGCTCCTCCCCTCCCTTCCTTCCTTCCTTCCGCGCGGCGAGTTTGTGGAGTGGGAGACCTGGCGCTGTATGTGTGCATATGCTTCGCTAGATTATTATTTTTACGGTACGGCAGAGTCGTGCTGGTGAGCTGTGTACCGCTGTGAGAATTGAGATGGTCGGCCGGGTCGCGTTCGCGTTCGTGGGGTTCTGGGGATTCGAGGGGTAGGAGGAGGCAGCGGATGGCGCTCGATTTCGGCCTGAATTTGGTGCGTAGGCGCGCCAAGGGGGTTCACCGTGCTGTGCGCATTTGGGGGCCGGCGGCGGGGTCAGCGTGGGATTGGGGGGCTTGCGCGCGCAACTGAGCCTACCGCCTTCAGGTGCTGCTGCTTGTCATGCTGGATTTGGGGGCGTCGTCATTTGCATCTCGCCGCTTTGGTCTCTGGTTCAGGGAGGTCTCTTCGCATCCATTTCCTGCAGTCAGTTCAGACTTCCAGTCCGGGATTGTAGTAATTGAGGTTTCTGCACCACTGGTTCATCTCATGAGCTTATGGTAGATACCGAAATGACAACGCAGACAATGTGCACTCATAGTTTTGGCATCAGCATGAAGTTGTGCATAAACTGAAACAAACAGAAATAGCACGAGATTGCCTTGCCTGCGCCGGTCTGTCTAAGGTTGGCTTGCTCTGCTTTGTTCTAGCATGTCCAACTCGGTGCCATCTGGTTACCCTGTTTCTCTTCGCCTCCATTTTCTGCTTTCTGTTCAGACTTCCAGGGCTGGATAGTAACTGAGGTTTCTGCAGCACTGCTTCACCATCAACTTATGGTGGAAACTGAAAATGACAACACATGCAATGTGCACTCGTAGTTTGGCTATCGGCATGAGATTGCGCATAGAGTGAAACAAAAAAGAACATGGCCCAAGTTATTAGTGAGTTTAGGACATAGATATATAAAAGCTTGCAGCTCACCATGTGTTCGTATCGAAAATCGTGGAAAGAACCAAAAGGCACAACACGGCGCTGAGTGTTTACTTGCGGGACTGATTGTCAAAACTTGGGGCCAACCTCTTCTCCATTTCCCAGTCAGTGCATATGCAATTTTTTACCTATCATGAATTGCCTACAATTTATGTAGGAGTAATAGTTTTTGTCACTTGTATATTTTCATGCTGGCTATGAGTGTCCTGATTGAGATTGGTACTCTTGTAACCATTTGTATTGATGCCAGAATGTTCTTGTATTCCCCTCTTTTTCTCAGGAACCAGAAGCAGATAGATAGGAAGAAGTAAAATAGAAGGAGGTCATTATGCGTCGGTGGTTTTGTTGCAGTCAGTTTCATGCTTCATATCGTGAACATGAACATGAATTTCCTTCCAGCTCGGATGAGAAAGAAGGTAACCCTCCTCCTCTGTCTCGTAATTAATCAGCCTATATTCAAGCTTATTGATTTGAGGCCTATGTTCGATACTCATAATACCACCTGGAAATGGGTTTGAAACTCTTGTGCAAACTCAAGTTTTAGTTGCTGGATTTGAATGTAGTTGTTTTGGGTTCTCCAGAATCATCTTGTCCGCATTCAGTTTATTTAATATATCCAGATGTGCTTTGGAACATCACATAGTGTTTCCTTAACAATAAATTCTTCTAGTAACTTAACATCCCTGTTGAAAAAAAAATGTAGTATCTCCACCCAGCATGTATTGACAATCTTTTGCTATTGAGTAACAGAACAAGTTAGCATGAGCACCAAAATGGATATATGATTTTAACGTTACAAGTGAGGGAAACATGGATAAGAAGGTGAAACCATGCTCTTTCACTTCAAGTTAGTGAATTTTCAGCAGTCATTTGTCAACACTGTTTCAGATTATCTTACCTATCAGCTGAACCCTGTAATGTACGGGCTAGGTATTTTTCTCATTCTAAATGAATGTTTATCAGAAGGGATTGTGTTGTGCATCTGATTGCTTTCTAGTTATCCTCTGTTTTCCTGTTGTGCTTTTGTTATTGGGGCCTAAAGTTGTTTGTAAAACACATGGTTAACAGGAAATGGTTTTGATTCCAAAAGTGATCCAACAAAAGCACCTCCTCCCATTGAAATACCTGAATTGTCACTTGATGAACTGAAAGAAAAGACCGACAACTTTGGGTCAAAAGCTTTGATCGGTGAAGGATCGTACGGGAGAGTGTATTATGCTATTCTAGACAGCGGAAAACATCTTGCTGTTAAAAAGCTTGATACCTCAGCAGACCCTGAGCCTGATAACGAATTTCTGACACAGGTACTGAGTAATAACCATCTTTTGCTAGTTATGATAGCTTTATCTGCTAGTACTTTTTGTATGAACTACAATCCTCTATTCTTGAACTTATTTTCCTCTTTTGGTGGTAGCTCTCGATTGTGTCGAGATTAAAGCATGAAAATTTTGTGGAAATGCTTGGCTACTGTGTGGAGGGAAATCAACGTCTGGTGGCCTATGAATTTGCTACGATGGGTTCTCTACATGATATTTTGCATGGTACGCTTGCTATGTTATGCAATATGTTAAGTCTGTTTCTTCATGAGGTCCTCATGATCAAAACAGGTCATGTGGCATGGTGATCTGATCTACTCTGACGTCTTTTCTGCGTTCTTTACATACAAAAGGAAGAAAAGGTGTCCCTGGTGCACAGCCCGGCCCAGCACTTGACTGGATGCAGCGAGTCAAAATTGCTATAGATGCTGCTAAAGGGCTAGCATATCTTCATGAGAAGGTTCAACCTTCGATAGTCCATCGGGACATACGGTCTAGCAATGTACTTCTATTTGAGGACTACAGAGCGAAAGTTGCAGATTTTAATCTTTCAAACCAGTCTCCTGATATGGCTGCTCGTTTGCATTCCACCCGTGTCCTTGGAACCTTCGGCTACCATGCTCCTGAGTAATTACTAAACTTGAATACTTGCACATTAAATATATTTGCACTTTTTTTATGTCAAGATTTTGAGATATCCCCCCATAATTATTATTAGAAGATACCTGTTTATTCCATTTTATGTTAGGCCCCAATGATAGGATTGTAGCATTAGTCAGATGACCTTCATTATAGCTAAACAAGTCTGTCATTTCTAAAGCAAGATCTATAGTTGAATGAATAGCTGTAGTTCCACCAGTTCTTTAGTTTTTTATATGCAGATCTGCCACTGCACTACCTTTTGTTAATTATTACTGTATATTCTTTCCTGCTTTGTTTAAGAAGTGCCCTTCCTTGACAATGCAGGTATGCCATGACTGGCCAGCTAACTCAGAAAAGTGATGTATATAGCTTTGGAGTTGTTCTTTTAGAGCTTCTAACAGGAAGGAAACCAGTAGATCATACAATGCCTAGAGGCCAGCAGAGTCTGGTCACATGGGTACGTATTTGGTTCCTAACAATCTGACAGTACTATATTTTGCCAACTTAAACTTAATGGTACAGAGAACTACTTAATTTATAATATTGTTCTACATAAAACGAAGGAGAGCATGCATTAGCAACAAGAGTAGGGCATTAACACCGACATAGTCAACGGTTTGAACTTCAGAGAGTCTCATACTATACTGCAATATCATGTAAATAAGCATCGAAAATGGGCGGAATTTGAATCAAAATTTGATGTTGTTCTTGATCTATGTCCTCCGGTTCAGAGTGCTTACTATACTTCGTGCTGCTTTGTGTTCCTGTACTATCGTTTTACATAACAAACCTATTCTAAAGTTATCTGATTTGCATATTCTGATTGGTTGCTACTACCTTCTGTGGACACAGGCAACACCTCGTTTGACTGAGGATACAGTGAAACAATGTATCGACCCAAGGTTGAAGGGCGAGTGTCCCCCGAAAGGCGTTGCCAAGGTCTGCCTCTCTTCTTCCCTCCCTTCTTTGTTGCGCACTCCCTCTCTTACACGGTCACCAGCTAAGAAACAGCTTGAAACAAATTTGAACACTGAATGTTTTTTTCTTCTTTTGAATGCAGCTTGCGGCGGTGGCAGCCCTCTGCGTGCAGTATGAATCGGAGTTCAGACCCAGCATGAGCATCGTCGTCAAGGCGCTCTCGCCCCTTCTTCAGCAGAAACCTCAAGCTCCACCAGCCGCCGCTCCTAACACAACGACTTCAGACGCCTGACCTACCCAGTTCAACAAGGATGTATGTAAAAAAAGAGTGCTAGTAAGACGCATGTCCTGGCGTGTGCGTTGTTTTGTTTTTACCGAGAGTACCGCCGTCGCTTTGCTGAGTTCAAGAACGGGGCTGTGTGGTTCTGCCGAGTGATGCCCTCTTGTTGCATTCGGTGGGGATCACCATAATAAGCTGCGTTCTGGGTCGTATATATATGCTGTAACATGGGAACTAAGGTTGTGTAGTTGGTCCGTGGCTTGATGTTTCTGGGTTTGCCATTGTGATTTTGAGCTGACACCCATTGATTTGTATAATCTGCTGAACTTCGAAGTTGGCGTGAGAAATGGCAACATTATTGTCCATTTTTGTTATCTGCTTGGCTGCTCCTAATTATGTGAGAATGGGTAGGCAATTTTCCGCAGAAATGTAGGCCTCTCGGGTAGGCAATTTTCCGCAGAAATCGCGGAGAATTTTACGTTTTCTATCTATCTCGTGTAGATGGGTTGAATTTATCCGTGCGCCTTGTAATGCCGGTGTCTGGTGAGATGATAGTGCAATACATGCCTACGGAGTAGTCGCCAAAATAAGAAGTTCGTTTGGAAGATCAAGACAGAAAGCTAGGGTTTTTGCCTCTCGCCGGCGCCGCCGCAGGTCTGCCTCGCCGGCGCCGCCGCAGGTCTGCCTCGTCTCTGGTGGCCCTAGGGCCATGGGGCGCGGTGGATCCTGCCAAGGACCGGCGGGAGGGCTCCGTTTTTAGTCTTTTTTCCTGTCTTGTTAGGTTTGTGTCATGCTCAGGAAGGCGAGACGGCGGCGGCTCCCTGAAGATGGAATAAAGGTCTCCCTGCCTAGCCCCCCGTTTCGGCGGTGCATCTAGCATCGTTGGTGGGCATGTGGAGGTGTGTCTCCGGTGGATCTATCTTTGGTGGGTTTGCTCGGATCTCGTCGTTGTTCGTCTACGTTCGTGTGTCTTCGGGTTGAATCCTTCCAACCTACGTTATTCTTCATCGGCGGCGGTTGCTGTTCTGGTGCGCTGGTCCTATGGGGCCTTAGCACGACGACTTCCCGATTGTCTACTACAACAAGTTGTGCCCGACTCCGGCGATGGAGGGGTGATGACGGCGGCGCGCCTTCAGCTCGCTTCAGTGCTTGTAGTCGTCGCTAGATGGTCTACGGATCTGGATGTAATTTTTATTTCTGGTGTTCGTTGTACTGCCATGATTGAAGATGAATAGATTGAAAGTTTTTCGAAAAAAAAGAAGTTCCTTGGGAGTTCGAAGAGTAAAGTCTAAAAAAAACCTTGAATTCGTACATCCGGTCGAAATTAAACCCTCACCTTCTAATCCCTGAAATTGGCACTCTATACTTGTCAATCCTGGTCAATGTCCACCTTGTATGCGTTTGGCACACCGGGAAAAAACACAATCCAACTGAATTCACCTGCTATTCTAACTGACAATAATGGGCCACACGTCATATTCATCTCCCTCCTCCCGTTGTTCCTTCCTATCTTGCGTGGTACCGCACGCCCTTGCAAATCGAGCTGCCGAGGTCGTCTCGCGACGGTAGTGATGGGCCGACAGTCAAGCGGAGGAAGGATGGGAGACGGGTCCACAACTCCACATGCGTCCGCGACGACGGTCAGAGGTTTGGGATCTGGGCACGTACTGGACGCCCGAGATGGTCGCCGCCGCGTACGATGTCGCCGCAGTGACGCTGCAGGGCGCTAAGGCCACCGGTCCGCGCTCAACTTGCTCGAAGCGGCTGTGTCGCGGCCTGCGCTAGGAGCGTAAGTACTGAAGCCACTCTTTGATCGATTGGTCGATCTCGAAGACACGCACGTGTAGAGAAAGGAACTGATGGATCCTTGAGGCTAGCTAGCTTCCCAAATGCAGCTGCAGAAAACTTGTACTACTAGCCATCGGATGCCGTCTTCCTCGGTTCCTCTCCATGGAGCTGCGCTCCACCTGTCTCTGCACCATCACGCGCGCCATTAGCAAAGGTAAAGATGCTTCACAGGGCTGCATGCCACATTGCCACTGGCCGGTAAGCCCCTCGTTGGCCCCCCGCACAACCAGCATAACCGAGCTGCCGTGTCATTTCATTTTGTGTGCAGCAGTCTAGCAGAAGCAGATGCAGTTATGGGGAGAGGAGAGAAAGAGGTCGAGCGAGAAGATGAATATGATATGTGGGTCTACCCAGTCAGTGAGATTAGTGGGTGATCCCGGTGAGGACTGGGTTTGTACCTACTGCACCAAACTAGTCTAGACTTGAATAGGGTCAGAATTGATCGGGATCAGTAAGTATGGGGTACAAACTTCAGGGATTAGGAGGTCAGGGTTTAATTTCAGCGGACGTACGAGTTCAAGGTTTTTTTCAGACTTTACTCGAGTTCGAACTATTGCCCTACTGCCTCTTTTTTTTTGAGTTGTGTTGGCCTACTGCCTGGTCTGGTTGCCACGGTGTGAACACCACAGCCACACCACTACACCGACCGAGCCAACCTTCCGATCCGGTCTGGTCCGGCCCATCTCTTCCGCTGGCCCTCCTGAGCAGCCGCGGCCCCAGCCCCCAGCTCCCTCTCTCTCTCCCACCGGCGGCGCAGGGTGGTCGGCAGGTAGCGGCCGGCGGCAGCGGAGGCGAGATGAGAGTCGGCGTCGGCGGTAGCTCGGGCGCGGTGTTCTACGCGGACAAGTACCACCCGATTCAGGCGGGCAGCATCGACGGCACGGACGTCGCCCCCCACGACAACGCCGTCCTCCGCGCCCTCCTCTGCTCCACCGCCGGCCTCTGTGCGTCCTCTCCGCCCCCATCCCCATCCTCTCCCCCCGTTCCGCTCCTCTCCCATTCGCGCATCAACGCTGCGCGACTCACTCTGTATCTGTTTTCCCCCCTGTCCCCCTCTTTCTCCAGATGATCCGTTCGGGGATCCCAAGGCCGCCGGCGACCCCTACTGCACGGTCTTCGTCGGGCACCTCTCCCGCCTCACCGACGACGACACGGTCCGGAAGGTGCGCGTCTCTCTCGTCTCTTTTGCTGCTGGTGTCTTGGGTTTGATGCTGTGACCTCCCTGTCTGACGGTCGGAGCTGTTGTTCCGTCTATTCCCTGTTTGGAGCAGGCCATGGGCAGGTACGGGAAAGTGAAGAGCATGCGGCTGGTGCGGGATATTGGTGAGTTGAGCATTTTGTTCCTCGATTTTTTTCAGTGTTAGTCGAGAGCGAACCTTGCTTTTGCAGAGCATGTTACTGTTCCTGTGAAAATAGCATCAGTACACTTCATCCCGATTGAAATCGCAGCGAGCACATAGTTGAACAATGCACTACTTTCTTGTAAGAATGAATGAATGGGGAGTTTTATATTCTCAATAATCTTAGAAATATAGCATGAGTTTTCAGATTTTCAGATCAACTACTGGCTAATGTCGCAGCATTGTTTCGGTTGTTCTTGCCAGTAGACAGCAAACATCATTGCTTCATTGTGTGGCTTTACTTTGTATTTATCATACTGTTTATCTGCAGTTACTGGTGCTTCTCGTGGTTATGCGTTTGTAGAGTATGAAACAGACAAAGAGATGCGCCGTGCCTATGAGGTATTGGCTGCATAATGTTCTCAAGTTCTTTTGCCTGTTTGTTTGCTACTGCTGTATTCTAGGTATATGTGAAATCTAAAGGAAAACTATTCCAGGATGCACACCATTCCATTATCGATGGCAGTGAAGTGATCGTAGACTACTATAGGCAGCAACTTATGCCTGGATGGATACCAAGGAGGCTAGGTATGTGACCCTGCTGAAGTATAATATAGAAGGCAGAATACTTGAGATGATCTTCATGCTACTTTGAATTGCCCTTTTATAGGAGGAGGACTTGGAGGGAAGAAAGAGTCTGGCCAGCTTCGATTTGGAGGTCGAGAGAGGCCATTTCGTGCTCCCTTGTATGAACCCAAGCATCTATTACATTTCAATATTTCTTACTAGAAGAGCCTTGACACTTTGGCGAATTGCATTTTGGAGTTTTTGGACATGCAGTAACAATGTGCACTTCTATAAAATGCAGGCGGCCTATTCCTTATGATGAACTCAAAAAGCTCGGGATCCCACCGCCACCTGAGGGGCGGTATATGACACGTTTTGAGGTAATTTTTTTTACTTTGCCACTCTTACCTTGTACTGCTAACGGGAGATGTTGTTTAAATATACGAGGTATTAGCACTAAAATGTTCTAAGATTAACCCTGTTAGAAATGTGAGCATGTCAATTTATCTTTAAATGGTAAAAGATGCAAAGAGCAAATTCATGATATTTCCAGAGAAAACATTTACTCATAGAAATTGCAAAGAGAGAGTGAAACCATTATTATGTTTAAAGACTAAGAAGGAGTAATATTTCTTATATGTACTTTTAGCGCACATATGCACTCACTATTGTCATTATTGAACCCACACGAGGACATGGAGGAAAACTGGAAAGTTAACCATTGCATTTGTGTGTGCTCACAAAGCGATTTTTATTCACTCTGCTATCCTGTGATATGCCTTACATTTACATTCATGTGTGTTGTAGTTGGGGTCTAGACGTCTAGTTTAGTTATTCCATGCCTGCTTACTGCCATGGAGTGGAGTGGAATAACGCTGTCAACTCCCACCATCACAGGTTCCCCCACCACCAAGACGAAAAGGAGACAATGTTGATAGGGAAGAGTCGCCACCTCCTAGGAGAAGGTCCAAGGACATGGCTGATAGCACCTACAGAAGGCAGAGAAGTCCAACTGAAGATGAAGGCAGCCCGCGCAGGGGCAAAAGCAGCCATGACCACAGGGAAGAATCACAAAGGAGGATAAGGTCATCTAGGGAGGAAAGCACCTACAGCAGGCAGAGAAGCCCAACTGAAGGCGGCCGTGACCATCGCAAGCAAAAAACCCACCGAGAGCAGGGAGATACCAGCAGCTATGATAGGCATGTAAGCCCAGCCGAAGACGATGGCGATCATCATCGCAAGCGAAGACGAAGCCGAGAGCCTGGAGATATCAGGAGGAGCCACAGTAGGCGGAGAAGCCCAACCGAAGACGACGCCGATCGCCGCAAGCGAAGGAAAAGCCGAGAGCCTGGAGATACCAGCAGCCACAGCAGACACAGAAGCCCTGCTGAATACGACGGCGGCGGTCATCGCAAGCGGAGGAAGAGCCGAGAGCCGGGAGAGGTGTCTCCTGGCACGGAGGATGGCAGTGTCAGAAGAGGAGGAACCTCCACCGAAGCCGGCCCCAGCCCTCGCCGTCGATCTCATCGGGAGCAGAGGCATCACGGCGGCAGCAGCCGTTCCCGCCACGGCGACCATGCTCGCTCCAGGAGATCCGAGAGCCGAGATTATAGCCAGTAAGATGTCTGCCATTTCCGTTCTGTGAAAAACTTGTGGATCCCTGGCCTACGTGCTGCTCGCTTGATTTGATGAGGTTCGTCGCTCTGTGTAGGCTCTGTTTGGTTGTCGGGTGTTTGTCTTGCCAGGCGACACCGCTCGCCGTATGTGTAGGATCCACGGTTTGTTCCTGAGCAGTTGGGATAGTTGTAATTCTAGCTCTGGTAATTTAGGTTGGATCCCTGACTGTAAGTATAGCGTGCAATTTTATGAAATGATCTTGGTATAGACGTTGCTTGAATAATTTTGATTTGATGACCCTGACTAGTGTGGTACTAGCATTTGTTGCGATCAACGGATTTTGGTATCGATACATAGGCATTGTTTGAATAAAATTTATATCTCTGGACGATCCAACGATGCAAAAAGGCCACACAAAGAACAATGCTGTCCAAACTTTCAGGTTGCTTACTCTCCTGAGGCAAAACCGAAGTGAGGTGGGTGGTCTAAACCGATCAAGGGATATGTGAAATTGAATGCTGAAGCCGCTTTCGACTCTGATTTTCTTCAAGGTGCAATTGGTGCAATTCTGAGAGATGATAGAGGTACCTTCATAGCAACGATGAATGAGAAGCTTGATGTTTGTGTGGATGCTTTTATGGCAGAACCTATGGCGTTGCGATTTGGTTTGAGTCTACCTCAATCAGTCGGGGTAAGCGAATGATAATCAACTCTGATAATGCCGATGTAATCACAACTATGCATGAAGGAGGTCCGTTTGCTGGTCTTGCGGCAGCTGTCTTTGAAGACTGTTATCACATGTCCCGAGTTTTTCTCATGTAATCTATGAACATTGCCCTAGAGAAGCTAATCTAATAGCCCATGAATTAGCTAGATTTTCCAATCTTGAAACTTGGTTAGATGAGCCCCCTGCGGCTATTATCAGTGATGTAACTATTGTGACCAATGAATAATGAGGGATTTGAATGTTAAAAAAAGAGAACAATGTTGTGTGTGCGACAAATTTTTTGCCACACAATTGACTCATTCTTTCCCAATCTCTAAAAAAGGGGCACTCGGACGGCAGCGGCAGGGCTATCCTTTTTTTTGAGCTTGGAACACTACAGTTCTACTGATTACTCAGGCAAAAGGAGATCGCTGGCCACCAAGAAGCTTCCATCCGCTGGCACTCAACAAAGGGAAACAAGTAACAAGGTAGGGTTCTTACCAAATCCCAAAGAGAGACGAGGGCTTGATGATCTATGATGAGATCCTTCTCCCAAGATGCAGGTCTTGTGATATTGAGAGATCCTTCTCCCAAGATGAAGGTCTTGTTCCTCTAGGAGGTACATGGAGCAAAGATCTCTCAATTTAGTCTAATATGCTTTGCTAACCCTATTCCTGAGCTAGGAGAGGAGAACTTATAGTCTAGGGGGCGAGAGAGGAATACAAGGGTCGTGGCCCTACACTCTACGCACAGGCATGCCGGTAGTACCGGGATGATGGAGGTAGTACCGCTGGGCAGTACTACCGTGGTCAGGGCCGATAGTAACGACCACATGGCAGTTGTTCGCGTTGGAGCCGTCGGCCAGTAGTACCGGTGTTAGGGCCGTAAGTACTGCTAATTCAAGGATATGTGGTAGTTCCTTGCCAGCGCTAGTGAAGTGTCGCTTCCAAGTCAGAGGTTCTAGTGGTCGGACGGTAGTGGAGTGGTAGAAGGCGCGGAAGTTTCGATGGCGCCGAGGCAAGTAGTATGGGACAGGGGGGCGACAATACTGCTTGCGGCAAGGTGGTAGTACCGCTCGGAGGGTCGATAGTACTGCCTGCTTCAAGACTTGGCTCCTTCTCTTCTTCCTCTCGGTATTCCTCTTCCTCCATGGCTTGGCCTTGCTCCCTAGCTTCTCCATGGTCTCTTCCGTGTACTCCCTCCGTTCCGAATTACTCGTCGTGGTTTTAGTTCAAATTTAAACTAAAAGCACGACGAGTAATTTGGAACGGAGGAGTACTTGAGTATGCACAAGGTCTTCGCTTTAGGTAGTAGTCATGTCTCAAGTCAAGTGAACGCTAGTTCAAAGAGGAGCGACTTAAACTCTTCTTGTATGGCGCTTGCACGTGCTCTAATCATTGGCCCATTTGGAGATTGGGGTGTTGGTGTAGAATCCATGGGGAATGGTACTTCAATTTCACTGCAGGGCCAGTACTACTGCCCCTGATAATTCCAGCCTCGGCTGATTCACCGTTTTGGCCATAACTTCTTCATCTGCACTGCCGATTTGAGCGTTCTTGGGCTCGTTTGAATATATCAATGTGCCCGAGGCTCTTGCATAGGTATCCACATCATTTGACAAAACAAATTTGGAGGTTTTTCATCGACACTGGAACCCCTCCACCCACCATCACACTTGTGTCACCAATTCATCACCAACGCTTCCCCAGAGTGACCATTGGGTACCATCTATATAAAAAACCACCAAGGGAAGATTGTAGCTCTCCATCGACTACATAAAACAATGAATCTCGACATCGATGATGACTATCCATCATTTGACTCCAATAACCAGAAGCAAGGCTGGTTACCCTCGACTACGTGAAAGGTTAAGTGTGATGAAGGTATCCATCCCATCACACTCGTTTCCTTCCTTGCCATTAACTTTGATAGCCCCACCGTTCTTTGTGTACATCTTCATACCTATTGAGACTAGCTATTCAAGTATTGCCGGGCTTCGTGAAAATTTGAGCACCTTAGTGATAGCGATAACATCATTGGTGTGATAGCTTACTCATGTGCATATCTTATGATACTTGCCTTGGTTGAGACTCAATAAGAATAGTGGAAAGTATGAGAAAGTGAAAAAAACAAGAAAAAAGAAAGATCAAAGCTTATAAGCAAAGAGTGAGCATCAAAAGATATACATAGGATATTTGGAAGGGAAACTTTATGCTTGCATGTATAGGTTGGTGCCAAGTAGCAAATCGTGCCCACAAGTGCAATATAACTAGCGTCTCTCCTAGTGTTTGTGCAATACAAGCTTAGTCTTTGTTAGGCAATTTTGTATTGCTCATTACTCCTACAAAGGATGCTGGAGTACCCGCCTCCTGAGGGCGTCCGCTGGCAAGAGTGCCCTTCGTGCAGTCCATTGTGTGATGGTGGGCCGCGGGTGCCTCCTTAGGGCTCTCCGCGTCGTACGTTGTTCGGTGGTGTGCCACGGGTGCCTCTCTGGGGCTCTCTGTGCCATCTGATCTGTCCGGGCGGCGTACCCCTGATGATGTGCCTCGGGGGTCCATGACGGGTGCCCACAGGGGCACCCTGGGCCACTGTCAAGTTGTGGGTTCAGCCGCGCTCGCGTGCGACGTCCCACACACGATTGGGAGGCCGAACCCACTTGTCGGCGTCCCCCCCCATGGGGCTGCGTGCCCTCTAACAGGCTGGTTTGCCTGCGCTAGTCGGAGATTGGATGGCCTCCGCGTTGCCGGCTCACGTGCAGCCCCTTCCTGTAAGCACTCGTTGGTCCCACCCGTGTACGGGAGGTGCAGCCTCATTCACGGCATGCCGGGTTGTTTCCTCCGCGCGAGCCGTCTTGGGTTGTGGGCAACAGATCAGAGAGGTCAGGTCATCTCTCGTCTTGTGCGAATCAAGGTGTTCCGATCTTTTGGTTAAGGCGGTTGCGTTTCCTATAAGTTTTTATTTTCATGCGGCATGCTGAATACGTTGCATACCGGCAGCGTGACGTTCCTTTTTGCCGACCCGGCCATTGTCACGCGCTCAGGGTAGGCGATACAACATTCATATTTCCCTTATTGCGTATACACCATTTATATTTATTGCCGGTGCAAACACAAATCTCTTTGAGATGTCAATTATGCACTTCAGTCTTTTTTTTACTTATGAGCCAATTGCTATGCGATTCAAAAGTCCAAAGTTAAACATAGGTGGAAACTGAAAGATTGATTGGTGCGTTGATGTTCTCACGGCAGAAGCTTGGGCTCTAGGGTTTGGCTTGTCTCTTTCACAAAGAGCGGGTTGCAATCGGCTTGTTATTAACTCTGATAATACTGATGTCATTGATACAGTGAAGAATGGTGGATGGTCTACAGGAACGGCAAGGACAGTTTTTGAGGATTGTTATTTTCTGGCTTGTGATTTTCCTCTCACTAGTTTTGAACATCGTTATAGAGAAGCGAATAAGGTTGCCCATGAACTTGTTAGATTAGCTAAATTTTCCACAACTAGTGATTGGTTTCAGGAGACATTGGAGGATATTGTACCTCTTCTTATAGATGATGTAACAGTTATTTGCAATTAATGAAGTGTGTTATTTTGAAAAAACATATGTCATGTCAAAATTTCTAATGGCTAGGTTTGAATTCATCAAGGGATGGGCATATGGGTTGTGATTTGTGAAATGTTCATATGTAATTTTATCATCCTAGGTTGAATTCTTCCTCATTTTGCACAAAGCAACACTCAATCCTCCGCATTTTGTTGCCAAAATTAAAAATTCCTCCCGTTTTTAGGCATGCACAAATGCAAAGGTGTGCATACACCATTTATACCTCCCCTGTTGGTGAACTATTCACCTTCACGGAGAGCAACTTCCTGGTTCGTGAACTACAACAGTTTCCTGCTAAAAAAAACAGTTTCCTGCTAATGACATGAAAGCTAGAAATGGCCCTTTCAAAAAAGATAAGAAGAAAATGACATAGACATGATAGAGAGACAGAAGGTGAGATCACATCTTCATATTCTAGATACACATTGAAGCTATCACAATGCATTGTCACAAAGCATTCTATAATAGCACAACACATTCTTCAGGTTCCGTGCATAGAAGCTAGCAAGTTAGCACAATACATTTTTAGGTTCCACCTACAGGTAGCCAGCACAACAGATTGTCATACGAATCTAACAATTAGGGAAATAGAAAAGTTGATAGAAAGTAGCATGCACATCCAAGCGAAACACAAGTAGAAGGAGCAATGACCATATTAATCTTGAGCTACTACGACGATGCAATGTGCATTGCATTCTAATTCCGGAGGTCCTTGAGATGGCAACGAATCAATGGAGGCACATCAGGTTGCGTAGCTGCCGTCTAGCCTGCGCACCTCCACCTTGAGCACATGGTGGTCGCCGCCGTCGTCCCCGGGGAGGGCTCGGAAGAAGCAGGTCTCGCCCGCGCGGAGGCGGTTGTCGACGCGGAACTGGTCCCACCCGTACCGGAGGGACGTGCGGGGCCTGCCGGTGGGCGTGAGGCCGTGCTTGAGGTTGACGGCCCACGACTCGCCCCCCATCCGCAGCAGCACCTTCTTCTTCTCGGTGTACCGGTGCACAACGCCGAACTCCATCGGCACGTTCTGCGTCGGAGGCGGAGGCGGAAGGAGTTTGTTAGAAGAAGGAAAGTGCGCGCGCATGTGATCGAGTAGAGTGAAGAGACGCTCTCACCAGGTACTGCCCATTCTGCTTCACAAAGTGGCATTTCTTGAGCTCGACGACGAACTGCGGCGTCGGCGTGTGCGGCGCCGGCGCGTCGACGGTGTTGATGTCCATTTCCTCCGACTCGGAGCTGCCGCCGACGGTGTTGGTGTCCGTTTCCTCCGAGTCTGAGCTGCTGCTGCTGCTGCTGCTTGACAAAGTAATTGGTGTTTTAGTAACTTGAGTCCTCGGCCGCAGCCTTCTCCCCCATGCCCCCTGTTCTGTGTCTTTTACTGCCCCGTCGCTGCTTCTTTCGCCCTTGGCTGGCAATGGTTGCTTGACTTGAGCTTCAGCTTCAACTTCAACTTCATCTTCAACCTGATCAGGCAGCATCTCATCAGAGCTTGATGCCTTGCGGCACCTCCTGCTCGACGACCCCTCGTATCCATGACGACGACCAGGCGCAGGTGCAGAGTGATTTGCAGAGTTTGCGCCGCCGCTGTGCCCCTGGGTGACCATCTCTTGGTCAACTTGCAGAGATGCGTCTACCTGCAGGTGCCAGCGTTCGTTGATCCCTTGGAACCGGAAAGTATCCCGGACGGCCATGGAGTCGGCGAGGTGGAACCACGAGCCTCCCTGGTCGACCTGCTCAAGGCAGCAGCAGAGCAGCAACATTGATCAGCGGAGCGGCCATGTTAAAATTCATGGATCGGACGAATTCCATGATGAATTGGACAGTGATGCAAGCATACCTTGATGGATTGGACGGCGATCTGGCCAAGGTGGGGAAAAGATGCGGCGTGCTCGTGGCTCACTATGCCTGGTACAAACCAATCCACACCCGAAAAAGAACATTAATTGAAGATTGGGGTTTTTCGCCGCAAGAAAGAAGAAGAAGAGGATTGGGGTTTTGTCAGCTCAGGCCGAATTGATTCGACTCGATTTGCAATTGCAACCAAGAGAAAGAATTAAAATGCCAAGATCTGTTCTAGAGGCAGGAGGATTGGTTCATTCGTCGTAGCTTGAAGCCGGCCAAGCAGCCAGCCAGGTAGACAAGCAAGAACAGCTCAAAGAAAATGGTACGTACGCTTGAGATCGGCGACGGTGGTGGACGACGCGGGGAAGGAGACGGCGAGGCGGGTGCCGAGGCTCATCTCGAGGAACACCGTCGCGACGTCGCCGGCGGCCATCGGTTCCCCTTTTACTTCCCGAAATGGCAATTCCTCTCCCCTTCCTTTGGCTAGCTCCGTGTGCGCGCGCGTGAGTGAGTGGGAGAGAGAGGAGGCCGAGGAGTGAGGAAGGGAGGGGAGGGAAGGGATGGGCACGTGAGCGGCTCTGTTCTTGTACACTTTGCATTCAGCTCAAGCATGCTCTCAAAATTCGCTTCAGAACCCCCTTCTGTTCAACTAGTGAAAACTTTCTACCCAAAGTAAAACTTTTGTTTAATTTCAGAGATCGTATCTGTCTTCTGAAGCTGTTTGTTTGTAAAAGTTTAGGAAGATGCGCCACATACGAAATCAGTTTACAAAGCGCAAACATTATTATTTTTTTGTTCAAAGAAGAATGGTGCTTGCATATGCTGAGCTAGGGAGCAACAGGGAAAAAGGCCATGCATATGTGATTTCCATGCCCATAGCAACAGAAGTAGAGGACATCACATCTCTCCTTTTCCAGTTCATGTTCTGTTCTTCTACTTTTGATCCCACATTCAGTCACTTGCTACTTTGAGAAAATATGCACATTATGCTTCTGGCGTTTGTAACTAGAGTATCACCCAAAGCTCACCAAAGCAAAGAAAGCCATCCATAAATAGGAGCATGCATGTATGTTCTTGTTTGTCTTTCTGTTTGTTCTAAAATTCTGAATATTTACTAGCTGAAACTGAATTTGTTCTAAAAACTGAATGTTTAACTGAACTTACAGCACAAACGAAGTCTCGGGGACAGCAGTGAACTCAACTGGTTTCAGACTCCACATGTATGGTCAGATCTAGGTGCTCCGGCGACGCCATCTCATCTAGTCTTGATCAAACATTCTGGTGCGCGCCACCTGCAACCAGTTGGCCATCACTTACAGAGGAGCACAACCGATTGATCAATGTCGTCAGGCATACACAGCAATGCATCAAGAACACAGACACTCATCGCAATACATTAGTTTCCTTCTTGGTATGAAGTATGAACCTATCAAGAATCAACGCTGAATTATCGCCTCCACCACATGACAAATGAAAGGTACTACTGTGTACAGTATGACTGTCAGCATAGGCCTGACAATTGTCCAGTTTTCTACACCCAGCAACGGATCAGTCAGTACAAAAGGATTGATTACCTTGACGAGGGCCGTCGACACCCAGCTCCACCTCCGCATTGGTCCGAGTCAGCGAGTCCACGGCAACAGAGAAAGCCGGAACCGACCTTGGGGCCCTTCATGTGCCGCACGTCATCAACAACTACTGACTACTGTCCTGGGTGCACTCTGCACCAGCCAGCTTCAGACATGCCAGTGAGCATGCATGGAGTTGACGATCTTTAGCTCACCATGCCCCAACCTTGCTTTCCACAAGACCGACGAGGACGCCACATCACAAGAGTTTACTTCGTGCAGTGTCGAAAACGCTCTTGTATTATGGGATGGAGGAAGTAGTAATCAGTCCTAGCAATTCTCACTAGTAGTAAAAAAAAACTCGCTAAACACATACTCCCGACCGTATACTACAACAAGGTCTGCTCGGCTCCGGTGAGGGAGGGGCGATGACGGCGGCGCGCCCTTGGCTCGCTCTAGTGTTTGTAGTCGCCGGCGTGTCACTACATGGTTCATGGACCTGGTTGTAATTTTTACCTCTAGTCATGTACTACCATTATTGATTATGAATAGATCGGAAAGTTTACTTATCGAAATGCTGAGTGTGTACTAGGAGTACCAGGAGAGCTCCCGTGTCGCTCCCGCGAGCGGCTCGGGAGCAAACCCTAGCCGCCGCCAGCACCCACCCACCCACCCTCCCCTCCTCCCATCGCCGCCGCCGGCGGAGGTCGCCGGGCGAAGCCCGCGCGGCTCTGGCGGCGGC
>NC_041389.1:492847717-492905705 GCF_002162155.2 Triticum dicoccoides
GTGGTTGCGGCCGGTTCACGGGCGCGGGCGCGCGTGGTGACCGCGGCGGCTCGGCTGGGCGACGGTGGTCGCCGTGGTGTGCGCGGTGTGGCTGCTCGGCTGGGCGGCTGCGTCTGGTGGTTCGGCGGGGGACCTGGATCTGGCAGGTCTGTGGACGCGGGGTGCAGGATCAGATCTGGTTCTCTGCAGACCCGTCGACGAGGAGGCTTGCTGGTGGCCCTGCACAGCGTTGGCGTGCTCGCTGAGTGGGGGGTGCACGGTCCAGTGGAGGTACGGGTCGGCCTCGGCCGGCTGCGTGGGAGTGGCTGCCCCGGGCGAGTAGCCTGGCTGGTGCTAGCCGGCCGGCGACGACGGCGCTCGTGGGCGTTGCTATCCTCCTTGGAGGCATCGTCGGGAATCTTCACAGCCTCTACTCCCGGTTCAAGTTCTTCGGGTGAAAGCCTAGATCCTGCTGTAGGGTCGGGCGGTGGCGTCGTCTTCAACGTCGTTCCCCTCTTTAGGGCGCCGTCTTGAAGACCTTGATCCCATTAGTGCTTCCTGCGGCTGGACGTGCACGGTGGCTTCTGTGGCAACGATGATGGCGGTGAGCAATGTCGGAGGCGTGGCCTTGGTCGTGGTAGTCGGCTCTTCTTCTCCGGCGTGTCCGTGGGTGTGCCTCGACCGCCTGTTGTTGTGAAGTCGAAGCCGCGGTGGGGGGGCCGGTGGTATACGATGACGCGTGACAGATGGCTCGTCCGGTGATCATCCGTGACGCCACCCCTGCCTGTTTCCTCAGTAGTTTCTTCGTCGGAGTCGGAGCTGCGCTGCCTAGTATGGATTGTATGGAGTGTTGTGCTGCAGCTATTAGGGCCGCTGTTTCTTTTTCTTTTCTTTTCTCTTTCTTTGATCTTCGGATCTAGTCCTAGGACCTTCACCACCTTGTTGTTTTCCGCTGCTTCCTGCTATTATCAATGAAATGCCAGCGATGCTGGATCTTTCAAAAAAAAACTTATCGAAATGCTTGATAAAATCAGAAGAAGATGCTTGTGGATCAAAAAAATTGAGCAAGGTGACAAATGCAACTCTCTTGCTGCTTGGGATATGGTGTGTAGACCAAAAAACAAAGGTGGCCTTGGTGTTCTCAACTTGCGGGTCCAAAATGAAGCTTTGCACCTCAAATTTTTGCACAAATTCTATAATAAGATGGACATCCCCTGGGTCCAATTAACTTGTGACTCTTATTACACAGAGAAGATACCTCATGCTACTGACCCAGCTGGCTCCTTTTGGTGGCGTGATATCCTCAAACTCTCTCCTAAGTTTAGGGAAATCTCAAGCATTAACGTTGTCTGTGGCACCACTGCCTTATTTTGGAAAGATCTCTGGGCTGATCAGATTCTGCTAGACTCTCACCCGCGGGCTTTCTCTCACTCCTTAAACGAGGATGCCTCGGTCAAGTATTTCTTGGGGATCACGCCACTGCATGAAGCGTTCCACCTTCCGTTGTCACCTCAAGCGCATGACGAGGTCAGACAACTATAGGCGGTTGCTGCCGAGCTCCAGCCATCAACGGCAACCTCTGATTTGTGGCACTACGCGTGGGGCAAAACAAACTTCAAGTCAACGGACTCCTATCGTTTTTTCTTCAAGGATCTACACTCCCATCAAATCTTTGGCTGGATATGGAAATCAAAATGCACCATGAAGCTTAAGGTGTTTGCGTGGTTGCTGTTCCAAGATCGACTTAAAACACGCGCAATATGCTTAAGCGAAGGCATTATAACATCGAGGATGATCACAACTGCTTGCTCTGTGTCCACAGCATTGAAGAAACTATTGAACACATGATTTTCACTTGTGTTTTCAGCAAGCGGTGCTGGAGTAAGCTTGACATCATTTGGGACCCATTCCCTGGCAGGATCCAAGCTATTCAAGACCAGAAGAATACACACCCATCACCTTTGTTCCTGGAAATGTTCATTGTGGCGGCTTGGAGCATTTGGAAGGAGAGGAACAATCACCACTTCAGAGCTATACCACCCTCCTTTCAGTCTTGGCTTGGGAGATTCAAGAGAGACTTTGGGATTTTACAATACAGGGTGAAAGAGGCACATAAGCCTTTGGTGCTTAATATTGTAAACTCTCTTTGATAGCACTTTAAAAGTAGACTTTTCTTCTCTTGCCACAAAGTGGCTGAGACCTACCCCATGTAAATACCCATTTGTACAGTCCCCCCATATTTATTAATATATTAACACAGTAGGAGTCTTTCCTACTGTTCACGGTAAAAAAAAAGAGAAAAACTCCGCCTGCCTCTGCCAGCGTCAAACACTGCTAAGTGGGAAACCGTTTAGGTTTTGATCGATGTGAACAAGTTTTGATCGGCGTAAATAGTAATTGGGAATGTGACGGGAAACAAGCTCAAAATTTATTGACGGTTCATATTTCAAAGTGCGGTATGATAACCCACAAGTATAGGAGATCAATTGTAGCCACTTTCGATAAGTAAGAGTGTCGAATCCAATGAGGAGCTAAAGGTAGAATTTATATTCTCTCAAGTTCTATCGACCACCGATACAACTCTACACGCAATTAATGTTCGCTTTACCTAGAACAAGTATGAAATTAGAAGTACTTTGTAGGTGAAAAGGGATAGGTTTGCAAGATAATAAAGAGCACGTAAATAAAAGATAGGGGCTGTTTAGATAAAGAAATAATTAGGTTAGCTTTAGTAGAGAGCTTTTTGTCACAAGCAAGTTATTTGTCCCTAGGCAATCGATAACTAGACCGATAATCATTATTGCAATTTTATATCAGGGAGAGGCATAAGCTAACATACTTTCTCTACTTGGATCATATGCACTTATGATAAGAACTCTAGCAAGCATTCGCAACTATCAAAGATCATTAAGGTAAAACCCAACCATAGCATTATAAGGTATCAAGTCCTCTTTACTCCCATATGCAACAACCCACTTACTTGGGTCCGTGCTTCTGTCACTCATGCCACCCACCATAAGTGAATCATTAATATATTGCAACATCCTACAGCGGGGATCCCTCGCTTGCGCGACACGGGGAGCACCATAAGATAGTGTTGGAAATATGCCCTAGAGGCAATGATAAAAGTATTATTATTATATTTCCTTGTTCATGATAATTGTCTTTTATTCATGCTATAACTGTATTATCCGGAAATCGTAATACACGTGTGAATACATAGACCACAATATGTCCCTAGTGAGCCTCTAGTTGACTAGCTCGTTGTGATCAACAGATAGTCATGGTTTCCTGGCTATGGACATTGGATGTCGTTGATAACGGGATCACATCATTAGGAGAATGATGTGATGGACAAGACCCAATCCTAAGACTAGCACAAAAGATCGTGTAGTTCGTTTGCTAGAGCTTTGCCAATGTCAAGTATCTCTTCCTTTGACCATGAGATCGTGTAACTCCTGGATACCGTAGGAGTGCTTTGGGTGTATCAAACGTCACAACGTAACTGGGTGACTATAAAGGTGCACTACAGGTATCTCCGAAAGTATCTATTGTTTTATACGGATCGAGACTGGGATTTGTCACTCCGTGTAAACGGAGAGGTATCTCTGGGCCCACTCGGTAGGACATCATCATATGCGCAATGTGACCAAGGAGTTGATCACGGGATGATGTGTTACGGAACGAGTAAAGTGACTTGCCGGTAACGAGATTGAACAAGGTATTGGATACCGACGATCGAGTCTCGGGCAAGTAACATACCGATAGACAAAGGGAATTGAATACGGGATCGATTGAGTCCTTGACATCGTGGTTCATCCGATGAGATCATCGTGGAACATGTGGGAGCCAACATGGGTATCCAGATCCCGCTGTTGGTTATTGACCGGAGAACGTCTCGGTCATGTCTGCATGTCTCCCGAACCCGTAGGGTCTACACACTTAAGGTTCGATGACGCTAGGGTTATAAAGGAAGCTTGTATGTGGTTACCGAATGTTGTTCGGAGTCCCGGATGAGATCCCGGACGTCACGAGGAGTTCCGGAATGGTCCGGAGGTAAAGGTTTATATATGGGAAGTCCTGTTTTGGACACCGGAAGAGTTTCGGGGTTTATCGGTATTGTACCGGGACCACCGGAAGGGTCCCGGGGGCCCACCGGGTGGGGCCACCTGCCCCGGGGGGCCACATGGGCTGTAGGGGGTGCGCCTTGGCCTACATGGGCCAAGGGCACCAGCCCCAAGAGGCCCATGCGCCTAGGGAACCCTAGAGGGAAGAGTCCTCAAAGGGGAAGGCACCTCCGAGGTGCCTTGGGGAGGTTGGACTCCTCCCCCCTCTCTTGGCCGCACCCCAAAACCCATCTGGAGGCTGGCCGCCGCCCCTTGGGGTGGGAAACCCTAAAGGGGGCGCAGCCCTCCCCTTCCCCTATATATATGAGGCCTAGGGGCTGCCCATAACACGCGATTTGATCTCTCGTTGGTGCAGCCCTGCCCCTCTCCCTCCTCCTCCTCTCCCATGGTGCTTGGCGAAGCCCTGCTGGATTGCCACGCTCCTCCACCACCACCACGCCGTTGTGCTGCTGTTGGATGGAGTCTTCCTCAACCTCTCCCTCTCTCCTTGCTGGATCAAGGCGTGGGAGACGTCACCGGGCTGTACGTGTGTTGAACGCGGAGGTGCCGTCCGTTCGGCACTTGATCATCGGTGATTTGAATCACGACGAGTACGACTCCATCAACCCCGTTCTCTTGAACGCTTCCGCTTAGCGATCTACAAGGGTATGTAGATGCACTCCCCTTTCTACTCGTTGCTGGTCTCTCCATAGATAGATCTTGGTGTTACGTAGGAAATTTTTTGAATTTCTGCTACGTTCCCCAACAGTGGCATCATGAGCTAGGTCTATTGCGTAGATTCTTTGCACGAGTAGAACACAAAGTAGTTGTGGGCGTTGATGTTGTTCAATATGCTTACCGTTACTATTCCAATCTTGTTTCGACGGTATTGTGGGATGAAGCGGCCCGGACCGACCTTACACGTACTCTTACGTGAGACAGGTTCCACCGATTGACATGCACTTGGTGCATAAGGTGGCTAGCGGGTGCCAGTCTCTCCCACTTTAGTCGGAACGGATTCGATGAAAAGGGTCCTTATGAAGGGTAAATAGCAATTGGCATATCACGTTGTGGTCTTGCGTAGGTAAGAAACGTTCTTGCTAGAAACCCATAGCAGCCACGTAAAATATGCAACAACAATTAGAGGACGTCTAACTTGTTTTTGCAGGGTATGCTATGTGATGTGATATGGCCAAAAGGATGTGATGAATGAGATATGTGATGTATGAGATTGATCATGTTCTTGTAATAGGATTCACGACTTGCATGTCGATGAGTATGACAACCGGCAGGAGCCATAGGAGTTGTCTTTATTTATTGTATGACCTGCGTGTCATTGAACAACGCCATGTAAATTACTTTACTTTATTGCTAAACGCGTTAGCCATAGAAGTAGAAGTAGTCGTTGGCGTGACAACTTCATGAAGACACGATGATGGAGATCATGATGATGGAGATCATGGTGTCATGCCGGTGACGATGATGATCATGGAGCCCCGAAGATGAAGATCAAAAGGAGCAAAACGATATTGGCCATATCATGTCACTATTTGATTGCATGTGATGTTTATCATGTTTATGCATCTTGTTTACTTAGGACGACGGTAGTAAATAAGATGATCCCTTACACAAATTTCAAGAAGTGTTCTCCCCTAACTGTGCACCGTTGCTACAGTTCGTCGCTTCTAAGCACCACGTGATGATCGGGTGTGATGGATTCTTACGTTCACATACAACGGGTGTAAGACAGATTTACACACGCGAAAACACTTAGGGTTAACTTGACGAGCCTAGCATGTACAGACATGGCCTCGGAACACGGAGACCGAAAGGTCGAGCATGAGTCGTATAGTAGATACGATCAACATGAAGATGTTCACCGACGTTGGCTAGTCCGTCTCACGTGATGATCGGACACGGCCTAGTTGACTCGGATCATGTAATCACTTAGATGACCAGAGGGATGTCTATCTAAGTGGGAGTTCATAAGATGAACTTAATTATCTTGAACATAGTCAAAAGACTCTTTGCAAATTATGTCGTAGCTCGCGCTTTAGTTCTACTGTTTAGTTATGTTCCTAGAGAAAATATAGTTGAAAGTTGACAGTAGCGATTATGCGGACAGTAGAAAGCTTATGTCCTTAATGCACCGCTCAGTGTGCTGAACCCCAAACCTCGTCTGTGGATGTTGTGAACATCGGACATACACGTTTTGATAACTACGTGATAGTTCAGTTAAACGGTTTAGAGTTGAGGCACCAAAGACGTTTTCGAAACATCGCGGAACATATGAGATGTTTCGAGGGCTGAAATTGGGATTTCAGGCTCGTGCCCACGTCAAGAGGTATAAGACCTCCGACGATTTTCTTAGCCTGCAGACTAAGGAGAAAAGCTCAATTGTTGTGCTTGTGCTCAGATTGTCTGAGTACAACAATCGCTTGAATCGAGTGGGAGTTGATCTTCCAGATGAAATAGTGATGGTTCTCCGAAGTCATTACCACCAAGCTGCTAGAGCTTCGTGATGAACTATGATATATCAGGGACATATATGATGATCCTTGAGATATTCGCGATGTTTGACGCCACGAAAGTAGAAATCAAGAAGGAGCATCAATTGTTGATGGTTGGTGAAACCACTAGTTTCAAGAAGGGCAAGGGTAAGAAGGGATACTTCATGAAACGGCAATTCAGCTGCTGCTCTAGTGAAGAAACCCAAGGTTGAACCCAAACCCGAGACTAAGTGCTTCTGTAATAAGGGGAACAACCACTTGAGCAGAATTACCCTAGATACTTGGTAGATGAGAAGGCTGGCAAAGTCGATATAAGTATATTGGATATACATTATGTTAATGTGTGCTTTACTAGTACTCCTAGTAGCACCAGGGTATTAAGATACCGGTTCGGTTGCTAAGTGTTAGTAACTCAAAATAAAGAGCTACGGAATAAACGGAGACTAGCTAAAGGTGAGCTGACGATATGTGTTGGAAGTGTTTCCAAGTTTGATATGATCAAACATCGCACGCTCCCTCTACCATCAAGATTAGTATTAAACCTGAATGGTTTATTGAATCTCGATCGTAGTGATACACATTTTCATGCCAAAAGATATAAGATAGTAATGATAGTACCACTTACTTGTGGCACTGTCATGTAAGTCATAATGGTATAAAACGCATGAAGAAGCTCCATGTTGATGGATCTTTGGACTCACTCGTTTTGAAAAGTTTGAGACATGCGAACCATGTCTATTGGTGTATATGCATGAAGAAACTCCATGCAAATGGACCGTTTGGACTCACTTGATTTTGAATCACTTGAGATATGCAAATCATACCACATGGGCAAGATGACTGAAAAGCCTCGTTTTCAGTAAGATGGAACAAGATAGCAACTTGTTGGAAGTAACACATTTTGATGTGTCCAATCCAATGAGTGCTAAGGCATGCAGTGAATATCGTTATATTCTTACTTCACAGATGATTCGAGTAGATGTTGAGAATATTTACTTGATGAAACACAAGTCTGAATTATTGAATGGTTCAAGTAATTTCAGAGTGAAGTAGAAGATCATTGTGACAAGAGGATAAAATGTCTATGATATGATCATAGAGATGAATATCTGAGTTACGAGTTTTGGCACACAATTAAGACATTGTGGAAATTGTTTCACAATTAATACCGCCTGGAACACCATAGTGTGATGGTGTGTCCGAACATCATAGTTGCACCCTATTGGATATGGTGCGTACCATGATGTCTCTTATCGAATTACCACTATCATTCATGGGTTAGGCATTAGAGACAACCACATTCACTTTAAATAGGGCACCACGTGATTCCAATGAGATGACGCCGTATGAATTATGGTTTAGAGAAACCTAAGTTGTCGTTTCTTAAAAGTTTGGGGCTGCGACGCTTATATGAAAAAGTTTCAGGTTGATAAGCTCGAACCCAAAGCGGATAAAATGCATCTTCATAGGACACCCAAAACAGTTGGGTATACCTCCTGTCTCAGATCCGAAAGCAATATGAATTGTTTCTAGAATCGGGTCCTTTCTCGAGGAAAGGTTTCTCTCGAAAGAGTTGAGTGGGAGGATGGTGGAGACTTGATGAGGTTATTGAACCATCACTTCAACCAGTGTGTAGCAGGGCACAGGAAGTTGTTCCCGTGGCACCTACACCAATTGAAGTGGAAGCTTATGATATTGATCATGAAGTTTCGGATCAAATCACTGCCGTACCTCGTAGGGTGACAAGGATACGTACTACTTCAGAGTGGTACGGTAATCCTGTCTTGGAAGTCATGTTGCTAGACAACAATGAACCTACGAGCTATGGAGAAGCGATGGTGGGCCCGGATTCCGATAAATGGCTTGAGGCCATAAAATCCGAGAACGGATCCATGGACTTTGGTGGACTTGCCCGATGATCGGCAAGCCATTAAGATAAATGGATCTTTAAGAAGAAGACAGACGTGGATGGTAATGTCACCGTCCATGAAGCTCGACTTGTGGCGAAAAGTTTTTCACAAGTTCAAGGAGTTGACTACGATGAGATTTTCTCATCCGTAGCGATGCTTAAGTCCGTCGGAATCATGTTAGCATTAGCTGCATTTATGAAATCTGGCAGACGGATGTCAAAACGAGTTTCCTTACCAGTTTTCGTAAGGAAAGGTTGTATGTAATACAATCAGAAAGTTTTTGTCGATCCTAAGGATGCTAAAAGGTATGCAAAGCTCCAGCAATCCTTCTAAGGACTGGAGTGAGCATCTCGGAGTTGGAATGTTTGCTTTGATGATGATCAAAATTTTGGGTTTGTACAAAGTTTATGAGAAACTTGTATTTCCAAAGAAGTGAGTGGGAGCACTATAGAATTTCTGATGAGTATATGTTGTTGACATATTGATGATCAGAGATGATGTAGAATTTCTAGAAAGCATATAGGGTTATTTGAAAGGTGTTTTTCAATAGAAAACCTGGATTAAGCTACTTGAACATTGAGCATCAAGATCTATAAGGATAGATCAAAATGCTTAATAATACTTTCAAATGAGCACATACCTTGACATGATCTTGAAGGTGTTCAAGATGGATCAGTCAAAGAAGGAGTTCTTGCCTGAGTTGTAAGGTATAAAGTTAAGACTTAAAGCTCGACCATGGCAGAATAGAGAGAAAGGAACGAAGGTCGTCCCCTATGCTTAAGACGTAGGCTCTTCAGTATGCTATGCTATGTACCGCACCTGAAGTGTGCCTTGCCATGAGACAGTCAAGGGGTACAAGAGTGATCCAAGAATGACTCATAGGACAACGGTCAAAGTTATCCTTAGTAACTAGTGGACTAAGGAATTTTCTCGATTATGGAGGTGGTAAAAGAGTTCGTCGTAAAGGTTACGACGATGCAAGCTTGACACCTATCCGGATAGCTCTGAGTAGAGAGACCGGATACATATAATGGAGCAATAATTTAGAATAGCTCCAAGTAGAACAGTTGTTTGGAATAGCTCCAAATAGAGCGTGGTAGCTGCATCTAGGAGATGACATAGAGATTTGTAAAGCACACACGGATCTGAAAGGTTCAGACCCGTTGACTAAAACCTCTCTCACAAGCAACATGATCAAACGTAAAACTCATTGAGTGTTAATCACATAGTGATGTGAACTAGACTACTGACTCTAGTAAAACTCTTGGGTATTAGTCACATGGCGATGTGACCTGTGAGTGTTAATCACATGGCGATGTGAACTAGATTATTGACTCTAGTGCAAGTGGGAGACTGTTGGAAATATGCCCTAGAGGCAATGATAAAAGTATTATTATTATATTTCCTTGTTCATGATAATTGTCTTTTATTCATGCTATAACTGTATTATCCGGAAATCGTAATACACGTGTGAATACATAGACCACAATATGTCCCTAGTGAGCCTCTAGTTGACTAGCTCGTTGTGATCAACAGATAGTCATGGTTTCCTGGCTATGGACATTGGATGTCGTTGATAACGGGATCACATCATTAGGAGAATGATGTGATGGACAAGACCCAATCCTAAGACTAGCACAAAAGATCGTGTAGTTCGTTTGCTAGAGCTTTGCCAATGTCAAGTATCTCTTCCTTTGACCATGAGATCGTGTAACTCCTGGATACCGTAGGAGTGCTTTGGGTGTATCAAACGTCACAACGTAACTGGGTGACTATAAAGGTGCACTACAGGTATCTCCGAAAGTATCTATTGTTTTATACGGATCGAGTCTGGGATTTGTCACTCCGTGTAAACGGAGAGGTATCTCTGGGCCCACTCGGTAGGACATCATCATATGCGCAATGTGACCAAGGAGTTGATCACGGGATGATGTGTTACGGAACGAGTAAAGTGACTTGCCGGTAACGAGATTGAACAAGGTATTGGATACCGACGATCGAGTCTCGGGCAAGTAACATACCGATAGACAAAGGGAATTGAATACGGGATCCATTGAGTCCTTGACATCGTGGTTCATCCGATGAGATCATCGTGGAACATGTGGGAGCCAACATGGGTATCCAGATCCCGCTGTTGGTTATTGACCGGAGAACGTCTCGGTCATGTCTGCATGTCTCCTGAACCCGTAGGGTCTACACACTTAAGGTTCGATGACGCTAGGGTTATAAAGGAAGCTTGTATGTGGTTACCGAATGTTGTTCGGAGTCCCGGATGAGATCCCGGACGTCACGAGGAGTTCCGGAATGGTCCGGAGGTAAAGATTTATATATGGGAGGTCCTGTTTTGGACACCGGAAGAGTTTCGGGGTTTATCGGTATTGTACCGGGACCACCGGAAGGGTCCCGGGGGCCCACCGGGTGGGGCCACCTGCCCCGGGGGGCCACATGGGCTGTAGGGGGTGCGCCTTGGCCTACATGGGCCAAGGGCACCAGCCCCAAGAGGCCCATGCGCCTAGGGAACCCTAGAGGGAAGAGTCCTCAAAGGGGAAGGCACCTCCGAGGTGCCTTGGGGAGGTTGGACTCCTCCCCCCCTCTCTTGGCCGCACCCCAAAACCCATCTGGAGGCTGGCCGCCGCCCCTTGGGGTGGGAAACCCTAAAGGGGGCGCAGCCCTCCCCTTCCCCTATATATATGAGGCCTAGGGGCTGCCCATAACACGCGATTTGATCTCTCGTTGGTGCAGCCCTGCCCCTCTCCCTCCTCCTCCTCTCCCATGGTGCTTGGCGAAGCCCTGCTGGATTGCCACGCTCCTCCACCACCACCACGCCGTTGTGCTGCTGTTGGATGGAGTCTTCCTCAACCTCTCCCTCTCTCCTTGCTGGATCAAGGCGTGGGAGACGTCACCGGGCTGTACGTGTGTTGAACGCGGAGGTGCCGTCCGTTCGACACTTGATCATCGGTGATTTGAATCACGACGAGTACGACTCCATCAACCCCGTTCTCTTGAACGCTTCCGCTTAGCGATCTACAAGGGTATGTAGATGCACTCCCCTTTCTACTCGTTGCTGGTCTCTCCATAGATAGATCTTGGTGTTACGTAGGAAATTTTTTGAATTTCTGCTACGTTCCCCAACAGATAGCACCAATAATAAAACATACAACTCAAACCAATCATGATCATCAATTAACCCATAGGACAAAACGGATCTACTCAAACATCATAGGATAGCCACACATCATTGGATAATAATATATAGCATTGAGCACCATGTTTAAGTAGAGATTACAGCGGGGAGAGGAGGTCTTACACTGCTGCATACAGGGGGAGAGAGTTGGTGTTGACAGTAGCGAGGTTGTGGTGTAGATCACCGTCACGATTCTTGCCCCAACGGCACTCCAGCGCCACCGGGAGAGAGGGGGAGAGAGCCCCCCTCCTTCTTCTTCCTTAACCTCCCCCTAGATGGGAGAAGGGTTTCCCCTCTGTACCATGGCCTCCATGATGGCGGAAGGGCGGGAGCTCCTCCGAGATTGGGTGTATCTCTCTATTTCTCTTCTGTTTCGTGACCCCAGATTCTGGCCTTTCACTGTTTCTTAAATATCTAGAGATCTGTAACTCCGATTGGGCTGAAATTTTAACATGATTTTTTATCCGGATATAAGCTTCCTTGAGGCCGAAGGACACCCCCAACCGACCTTTGGGGTGGCCACAAGCCTTTCAGGCACGCCCTGGGTAGAGGACGCGCCCCTAGGGCTTGTGAGCCCCTCAGGCATCGTCTCGCATTGATTCGGCTTCCCAAAAATCACATATATTTCAAAAAAAATCTCCATAAATTTTTATCACATTTGGACTCCGTTTGATTTGAATTTTGTGCGAAGCAAAAAAACATGCAACAGGAACTGACACTGGGCACTGGATCAATATGTTAGTCACAAAAAATGATATAAAATGTTGCCAAAAGTATATAAAAGTTGTAGAATATTAGCATGAAACAATAAAAAATTATAGATGCAATGAAGATGTATCACGGTACGATTCTTGGATGGTGTAAAGTGGGCACGTGTTCTCGGATGCGTACATGGTGTTTGCACCATATGCACCGCAACCGACGATGTTAGCACACGACTTGTTCCTTCAACCGTGTGCGCTCGTTATTACCATCGTGTACGCTTCTTTTAATTAGAATGTATGTCCGTCTAGCGCACACACCTTGATTTGTTTGGCTGTTTCTGTTAGTCGTGGCTAATAGAAAATAGTTCATCCATGTGTAGTGTATGTCGTATATCGCACACACCTTCATATGGCTTATCGCGTATGTTGTTTTCGCTCATCGCAAACATTTTAGCAGAGTGAACTGTTTGCCATATATCACACACACGCATTGATCTGCCCAACCGTTTCTGCTATGTTTCCTAATCGGAAAGTTCATCCAAGTGAACTGTATGCTGTATATCACACACACCTATATCTGGCTGACCATTTCTGTTGTTGTGCTCATCGCAAACAGTTCATTCGAGTGAACTATTTGCCCCGTATCACACATGCAACTCTAATCTAAGTCGTGTTTGATGTCTCCATCATCGCAAATAGTTTGCATCATTTTTGATGGTTTTCTTACAGTACCGTTTGTGATTAATGCATCGCACACAATTTCGTCGAAGGGTATGTAGTGTCGTGTTTGGACTATCCCGCGGTAGTGCCTTCCACTAGCAGGAACAACCCGATGATAAACATGGGCAGTGAGGATAGGCTACAATATGTAAGGATTAGTCCAGCACCGAAGACATGAATTTGCCTCGCCAAGGACAAAGGTGGCCCGCAACCTTAACACAAAAAGGATCCCAATTCTCGATTGTAAGTTTTTTGGCTGCAATTGGGAGTCCCAAGTATTTCATCGGGAGGGGCCCAACTGAACAAATTGAGCATGTTAGCCACTCGCTGCCCCTCGGCCACATCCAAACCCATTGGGATGTTCTCGCACTTATGGAATTTAATCTCCATGCCCAACATAGCCTTAAAAGCGACCAGAATTGACTTAACTATAGCAATGTTGTGGATTGATACGTCTCCAATATATCTATTTTTTCAAACACTTTTGCCCTTATTCTGGACTCTAACTTGCATGATTTGGATGGAACTAACCCGGACTGATGTTGTTTTCAACAGAACTGCCATGGTATTATTTTTGTGCAGAAATAAAAGTTCTCGGAATGACCTGAAAATCCATGGAGCAACCTTTTGGAATTAATAAAAAATACTGGCGAAAGAATCATCATCAGGGGCCCCACTGTCGGTGTCAAATCCGGCATATCTCGTAGTAGGGGTCCTAAGCTAGGCGTCTTGGAGCGATGGTAACACGGACACATGATTTTACCCAGGTTCGGGCTCTCTTGAAGAGATAATACCCTACGTCCTGCTTTTGATTGTATTCATATGGGGGATAGTACATAGTACAGGTGTCTACCACGAGATTGTAGTAATGAATATGAGATTGTCTATTGACTAGCCTAGCCTCGGTTTATATAAGACACCGGAGGCCTAGGGTTTAGGAGAGTCCTTGTCTTGGGCGCCAAGTCTTGTGGAGTCTTCCTTGTATGCGACAGGGGTTGTCCGAACTGGCCCATGAGTATACGGCCATGGGGGTCCTCGGCCCAATCCAACTGATCGGGAGACGACATGGTGAGTACCCCCTAGTCCAGGACACCGTCAGTAGCCCCCTAAACCAGTCTTCAAGTTGGGGACGCTCCTCGATTCTTCCAAATTGTTCTTCATCTTCGGTCGTCGGTCTTGAAAACTGGTTCAACAAATCTTTCCATCTTCGATTTTGAGGATCGCCAAAGTGAATCCGAAGAGTTTACACGTCGGGTATCCGAGGAGCCCCTTTAAGTTTTCGGCCTTTATCAATTCCTTGTTATTTTTATGCCATGCCTCGGGTTTGAAGTTGTCCCCGGGCGGCAGTGTCCTCTTATGTCCGAGCTCCAATGCCGGACTGCATTCGAGGTATCTTACAGTCGAGCACCAACGCCAAACCACTTCCGAGCTCCAACGCCGGAATGTATCCGAGCTCCACCGCTGGACTGTATCTGAGGAGTATTGTTACAGCCGGGCTCCAACGCCGAACTGCATCCGAGCTCCAACTCCGGACTATGTCCAAGCTCCAACGTCGGACTATATCCAAGGTGTCATAGATCACCTTGGTTCAAAAAGGTTGAAGGAGTTTAGCCAAGCTTAATGCCGGTAATGCCCTCTACAGAGCCAGCCACTGGCGTCCGAGCTTTATTTCGGACTGCTTCCAGGGTGTCTATTGTAGTCGAGCACCAACGCCAGACTGTATCCAAGGTGGTGCACCATCTCGGCCATGGGCTGATTTTTATGAATTTAATTCCGAATTATGCAATGTAATCTCTACCGAGATGTATAGCCAGTAGCCCTCAAGGTGCGTGTTGGCCTAATATCCGGGATGCACCTGAAGGAAATAATCAAACCACTGACCCTAGTAGCCCCTGAGACTCGGGTCGATTCGTAAAATCAGCCTGAGGATCAATTCCCAGCACGGCAGCATACTTAGGAATAGAAACGCGGTGTGCAAAGTCCTCGAGACTCAGGTTGGGTGCGGCCGACCAACCTGAGGATAATAATCTCCTTAAAAACTATATTGCGCTTTAAATTTTCTGCATTGGATTGTCAATGCAGTAGCCCCCGAGACACTGGTCGGTTGGAAACACCAGATCAGGGGATCGATGTGCCCTTTTAATATTTGTAAATAATAAGCCCGAAGCCTAGTAGCCCCCGAGCCTTAATGCGGGCACGGGAGGCCGAATTAAGGATCGATATCCATAGTAAAATCACAAATTATGTGTAATGACTCTATGTATCCAAGTATTTTACATCATTAATGCTCGGATCCGCATTGTACAAAATTTTGTTGACCGACCATCAATCCGGCCATACGGTTTTATAAACAAAGATACGCAAAGAGACATGTTATATTATTGTTTAACATAAGAAACATCGTCCGAAGAAAATAGTCCCGCTATCGGTTCCTTTCTTTGGGTTATCATGCTAAGCATGATCATGAAACCTCAGCTCTGATCAATGTGGGTGGAAAATACTAAGGATTTAGTTTGGGGAAAGCGTCCAAACTCTGTTGTCTAAATGAACCCAAATTTTCACTTCTGTTGCGACCGCTTATAATCTGAAAGTGGTCCATCGTCGGCTTCTACCCCCTTGTAAATGCTACGCAGGGTGTTTACGCAATGACAAAACAACCCTTAGCCGACGTCTCGGTGCCCGAAGGCGGTTGTGTTAGCGGAAATGAGGCAATCAGATATGCGGGCTTTATAACTTTCACTTAGTCATAGGATCTCAAAGTTGGGAGGCCAGCAAGTAGCCCCCCGGTTAGTGTTCGGCGACAGCCGAGGTAAAGCCGTAAACACTTCGGCCAATGTTATGAACGACCCATCAGTTAATACAGTCATCGGACCGCTGAACATTTTACGCTTATTGTGATAGTCAGTTTTCGGCTTTCTCCACTGAGGTGCTTAATCATGCGAGCTAGAAGCAAAATCGCAGTGGTTCTCCCTTTGCACACCTAGCCGAGCAGAGCGGAACGTAGAAGGCAAGCACAGGAGCCGGGCAACCCAACTATTGACCGAAGACACAATTCGAAACTGATGCATATATATAAATATCCGAGAAGTTTTGCTGAATCTCTAAAGGTGTCCGGCGTTGTACTGCCAGACTTGTGCGGAAAACACACAAATAGTTGAAAAGTGCCATAGGATTGGAAAACAAAAAAAACGTTAGTAAAAACTCGACGTCCGAACTAGATCAATTGTTCGGTGCCAATCAGAAAATTGGTCTTAGAAAAAAAATTGTGCTTCTGTCGTGCTTTAACATGACACATCATATCTCAAGACTTCAAGCGGGTCAGCCTACGGCTTCAACCTCCTATCCCGAAGGCGGAGTACTTCTCGTTAGGCCAGTTTAGCAAACTTTAGCGGCTTTGAGAGAGAAATTAGGCTCCCCGGCTATTGACCACACACTCGCGTCGAAAAAAGGAGTGATAGAAAAAAGACTTTGCAACGACTAAGAAGAAGAACACTTATTATAAAACAGCTCACATAAATCTAAGAGCCCCCGAGTGACTTGGGTAAAAGAATTTTATGTATAATGATTGTATGTACCAAAGTACTTATATCATATATGTGTTCACCCGAACTTTAAACGCATCTTAACCGACCGTCGGCTTCTCCCTCTTCGGCCAAGGGCCGAAAAGTGTTATGTACTCCACCTGTCAAAAATATCAATGATGTTTTCGATAACCAGGCAATCATGCCATAAGGCTATAACAGACAAAGCGCGCTCAGGGAACTTATGCTATATTACTGACGAAATGTAAGAAGCATCTTCGAAGAAAATAGTACCCCCACCGATACCTTTCTTCGGTTGCTCATTATTACTATGAGCCTTGTGCAATAGATTTTTTGTACTCATGAGTTCCGTTGTGTGCCGACCATAATTGAAAATAATAAGAGCGCTAGCTTTCGGCTTCACCCAGTCTGAGGTCAGAGCTTGGAGGACCCGGTCGTGACAATCGCAGAGGTGCTCCCTTTACTCCCTAGCCAAACAATCGAGAACGTAGGGGTAAACACGGGAGCAAAGCAACCCAGCTTGCGGAACACTTAAGTCAATATGGTGCATATTGTGGCGTAATACACGAACAAGGAACGAAGCCGTACAGGTATAACCATATGCAAGAGGAAAGGCTTCATAAAGGAAGCCCCCGGTTAAACAGGGTATTTGAATTTGCGTGTCACAAACAAGGTTTCGACAAAGAAGTTTTTCACAAGCAACTTTTTGCCAAAAAAGTATAATGCTTGGTCGAACCGAACAAAATTTAAAACTGAAAGTTTTTGAGCATTAGAGCGACTTAGCTGGTTAATCTGCTCGACATTGATGACGCGGTCCGGGCTTGTGGCGGGACGAAGACGTAGTCCTCGGGCTGGCCGAGGTCCCAGCCCCAAGCCCGAGGTTTCCGAGCAAGGAGCTCGGCACTCTGAAGTAGTGAAACGGCTCAGCCAATGTGGTGAGGTGGTGAAGCCCCCGGTTCAACCGAGGTAGTGGAATAGGTCGGCAAAGTGACGTCGAGGTGACCACGTGACACAGTCAAAGTTGATTACCTGCACACATAAAATTGTGCAACCCCGAAAGTAATAACAAAGAAATAATTTAAAAATATTCTACTTAATTGATTTAAGTGAAATAAATAATGAAAAGAATATGGAGTCATCGGCAGGGTGTGGTGGAGTGGCAGTGCGGAGATGCCGGCACAGGGACGCGGCCGAGGCGATGCCATGGTTTGGTCGACGCAGACGGGACGACGACGGCTCTCCGAAGTGGCAATGTGAGCGTAGTCGAGGTCGATTATCATGAAGGCATGACGAAGTCCCAACTCGCAGAGCGGCCCAGGTCCCGAACGGACAGCGAACAAAAAATTGGTTCGACCATTATATAGGTCGTACCATGATCTGTGTACATAAGAGACAGTACAAATAAACAAGAAATATACTTGCATAAACAATTAATTGTACATAATTATTAGGAAGAATAACACCTGATAATTTATGAGACACCAGCGGAAGATGCAGCAATCAGACATCATATTCCAATTGATACAACGTAGTTTGGCATCTCACAAGTATTCAAGAGCAGACCACCATGTATGATCAGCGACGTTGGGCCAGTTATCATATTATCCCTCCATCCGGATGCGCTGGTGGAGAGAACAAAGCCTCCACTTTCTTTAATCATCCTTGAAATACGTGTTAGCAAAAAACTGCCAGTATATGTTAGTGCCTGATCTATGCATAGTAATAGAAGCAATGGCCGACCAGCCGCAAATTTAATACTTAGTTTAGAAAGAAAAGGAAAAGGAAGCCAAGAGCCTTCCCTGGATGGATGCGTGGTTGCTAGAGGCCGAATTGAGTACGGCTGCCGGACTTGGTATTGCACTGGAGATCAATCCGGGACCCAAACCCTGGTGCTCCTATTGGAGTTTCACATCGGCCGCCGCTTCTGGGAGGCAGTGGGCCAAGTAAAAAAAGGGGGGAAAGCGAATCTCCTTGGATGCCGCTTGCACGAGCATGATTGCTACGCAACTTTGCTCCATGTTCGGCTACCGCCTACACGTGTTCACAGTGGCCATGGTAGGTTGAGACTTGGGATTTTGCGCATCGCGGGACGCCGGTCACGGCCATAAAAGTCCTTGATCTCTGTCTGGCACTGCGAACGAATAACCCAAGGCAGCGACAATAATTTGCAGAAAAAATATAATTTATGTGGAACAGATCTAACTGAAAGAATATCACCTGATCATCCCATCGATCCGTGACGATCACCCAGCAGGCTCTCAATGAAAGCACCAATGTCGGTGTCAAATCCGGCATATCTCGTAGTAGGGGTCCTAAGCTAGGCGTCTTGGAGCGATGGTAACACGGACACAGGATTCTACCCAGGTTCGGGCTCTCTTGAAGAGATAATACCCTACGTCCTGCTTTTGATTGTATTCATATGGGGGATAGTACATAGTACAGGTGTCTACCACGAGATTGTAGTAATGAATATGGGATTGTCTATTGACTAGCCTGGCCTCGGTTTATATAAGATACCGGAGGCCTAGGGTTTAGGAGAGTCCTTGTCTTGGGCGCCAAGTCTTGTGGAGTCTTCCTTGTATGCGGCAGGGGTTGTCCGAACTGGCCCATGAGTATACGGTCATGGGGTCCTCGGCCCAATCCAACTGATCGGGAGACGACATGGTGAGTACCCCTTAGGCCAGGACACCGTCACCCACACCCTGTCCATGAGGGTGCAGGGCACCCCCCTGGGTCGCGCCCCTTGCCTCGTGGGCCCCTTGGGACTCCACCAACCTCAACCCCAACTCCATATATTCACTTTCAGGGAGAAAAAAATCAGAGAGAAGGATTCATCACGTTTTATGATACGGTCCTGCCGCCAAGCCCTAATCTTCCTCGGGAGGGCTGATCTGGAGTCCGTTCGGGGCTCTGGAGAGGGGTATCCATCGCCATGGTCATCATCAACCATCCTCCATCACCAATTTCATGATGCTCACTGCCGTGCGTGAGTAATCCCATCGTAGGCTTGCTGGACGATGATGGGTTGGATGAGATTTACTATGTAATCGAGTTAGTTTTGTTAGGGTTCGATCCCTAGTATCCATTATGTTCTAAGGTTGATGTTGCTATGACTTTGCCATGCTTAATGATTGTCACTAGGGCTCGAGTGCCATGATTTCAGATCCGTACGTACCTATTTTGTTTTCATGAATATATGTGAGTTCTTGATCCTATCTTGCAAGTCAATAGTCACCTACTATGTGTTATGATCCGGCAACCCCGAAGTGACAATAATCGGGACCACTCCCGACGATGACCATAGTTTGAGGAGTTCATGTATTCACTAAGTGTTAATGCTTTCCTCCGGTACTCTATTAAAAGGAGGCCTTAATATCTCTTAGTTTCCAATAGGACCCCGCTGCCACGGGAGGGTAGGACAAAAGATGTCATGCAAGTTCTTTTCCATAAGCACGTATGACTATATTCGGAATACATGCCTACATTATTTTGATGAACTGGAGCTAGTTCTATGTCACCCTATGTTATAACTGTTGCATGAGGAATTGCATCCGACATAATTATCCATCACTGATCCATTGCCTATGAGCCTTTCACATATTGATCTTTGCCTAGTTACTTCTCCGTTGCCACTGTTACGATTACTACAAAACTGCTACTGTTACTTTTGCCACCATTACCGTTGCCTCCATACTACTTTGCTGCAGATATTATGCCTTTTAGGTGTGGTTGAATTGACAACTCAGCTGCTAATACTTGAGAATATTATTTGGCTCCCCTTGTGTCGAATCAATAAATAATGGTTGAATACTCTACCCTCAAAAACTGTTGCGATCCCTTATACTTGTGGGTTATCAAGACTATTTTCTGGCGCCGTTGCCGGGGAGCATAACTCTATTCTTTAAGTCACTTGGGATTTATATCTGCTGTTCACTATGAGGAACTTGAAAGATGAAAGAACCAAGATTTTTCCCTCAACTACGAGGGGAGGTAAGGAACTGCCATCTAGCTCTGCACTTGATTCACCTTGTGTTTTGAGTAAACTTGCGACACCTGCACCCGCTATTGATTCTGATATGTCGCATGTTATTGATGATGCCACTTCTGCTATGCATGATGCTTATGATGAAACTACTTCTATGCTTGATAATATTGTGCCGTTGGGTGAATTTCTTGATGAACAACTTGCTAGGGTTAGAGAGAATGAAATTATTGAAACTGATAATATTGATGAAAGTGATGATGAAGATTCTCCCCCTAGATATGAATTGCCTGATGTACCTGAGGGTTATGTTATGGATGAAGAAACTGCTAGAGACCTTTTTGCTTGCAAAGATAGATATGATCTTAAGAAACTGTTAGCTAAGCTGAAAGAAAAGTCTTTGAATGCTAGAATGAAATATGACCCTGCTTTTGCTACTTCATCTATCTGTATTTCTGATAAGGATTATGAGTTCTCTGCCGATCCCGAGTTAATAAATTTGGTTGAATCTGATCCTTTCTATGGCTATGAATCTAAAACTGTTGTGGCACATCTTACTAAATTGAATGATATAGCCACCCTATTTACTCATGAGGAAAAATTTCTTTATTACTATATCCTTAAGTTATTTCCGTTCTCATTAAAGGGTGATGCTAAAATATGGTTTAATTCTCTTGCTCCTGGTTGTGTGCATAGTCCCCAGGATATAATTTACTACTTCTCTGCAAAATATTTCCCCGCTCATAAGAAACAAGTTGCCTTAAGGGAAATATATAATTTTGTGCAAATTGAAGAAGAGAGTCTTCCACAAGCTTGGGGGAGGCTTCTCTAATTACGTAATGCTTTGCCTGATCATCCTCTCAAGAAAAATGAAATACTTGATATCTTCTATAATGGACTAACTGATGCTTCCAGAGACCACCTGGATAGTTGTGTTGGTTGTGTATTCAGGGAAAGAACTGTTGAGCAAGCTGAATTGCTATTAAATAATATCTTGAGTAATGATAATGATGTGACACTTCCTGAACCAACTCCTAAGCCAACTCCAAAGAAAAGGGGTATTCTATTTCTCAGTCCTGAAGATATGCAAGAGGCAAAGTAATCTATGAAAGAAAAAAGTATTAAAGCTGAAGATGTTAAGAATTTACCACCTATTGAACAAATGCATGGTCTTGATAACCCGACACAGGTAGTAAAGGTAAATTCTCTCTATAGATTTGATGAAGGTGATATCCCTCGTTATAAGTCTGCTAGCCAATGCTTGGATGAGTTTGATAATTTTATTGTTAAACAAGAAAACTTCAATGCTTATGTTGGTAGACAATTGAAACGTAATGCTTATATGATTGAAAACTTGAGTGATTATATGTGTAGAGTTAAAGGTGACCTTAAACTTATTAGTAAACATGCATCCATGGTTACCACTCAAGTAGAACAAGTGCTTAAAGCACAAGATGATTCGCTCAATAAATTAAACAATAAGAAAAATGATAATGTTGTTAGAGTTATGACTAGAGGTGGTAGAATGACTCAGGAACCTTTGTATCCTGAGGGTCATCCTAAGAGAGTTGAGAAAGATTCTTAGAGAACTAATGTTGATGCACCTAGTACTTCTACGAAAAAGAAAAAGAAAAATAATAGGACTCTGCATGCTTCTAGTGAATCAGTTATAGACACGTCTGGGAATCCCAATGATATTTCTATTTCTGATGCGAAAACACAATCTGGTAACGAACATGAACCTAGTGATAATGTTAATGATGATGTTCATGTTAATGCTCAGCCTAGCAATAACAATGATGTAGAAATTGAACCTGCTGTTGATCTTGATAACCCATAATCAATGAATCAACATTATGATAAGAGAGACTTCGTTGCTAGGAAGCACGGTAAAGAAAGAGAACCATGGGTTCAGAAACCCATGCCTTTTCCTCCTAAGCCATCCAAGAAAAAGGATGATGAGGATTTTGAGCGCTTTGCTGAAATGATCAGACCTATCTTTTTGCGTATGCGTTTGACTGATATGCTTAAAATGAACCCTTATGCTAAGTACATGAAAGATATTATTACAAATAAAAGAAAGATATCGGAAGCTGAAATTTCCACCATGCTTGCTAATTATACCTTTAAGCGTGGAATACCAAAGAAATTAGGAGATCCAGGAGTACCAACTATACCATGCTCCATTAAAAGAAACTATGTTAAAACCGCCTTATGTGATGTTGGAGCCAGTGTTAGTGTTATGCCTCTCTCTTTATATCATAGACTTGATTTGAATAAGTTGAAACCTACTGAAATCTCTTTGCAAATGACCGATAAATCAACCGCTATACCTGTCGGTATTTGTGAGGATGTGCCTGTTGTGGTTGCGAATGCTACTATTTTAACGGACTTTGTTATTCTTGATATTCCCGAGGATGACAGTATGTCGATCATCCTTGGTAGACCTTTTCTAAATACTGCAGGGGCTGTTATTTATTGCAACAAAGGCAATGCCACTTTTCATTTTAATGGTAATGAGCATATGGTACACTTTCCGAGGAAACAATCTCAAGTTCACAGTATGAATTCTATTGGAAAAATTTCAACGATTACTATTGGAGGTTTTGAATTTCCTCTTCCTACTGTCAAAAAGAAATGTGATATTCTTATTGTTGGGGACATGCATATCCCCGTTGAGGTAACCTAGTGTTATTCAAAAATTCTCCGGTTTCATGTTATTTAGAAGAAGTTCGTTAACAAGACTTGATCAACCTTGTTAGTGGATTCCTTTTGATGAGCATGAGATGGATGAAGTTAGAAAGCACAACTCTCTGTACCCTCTTTCTAATTTTTTTATTTAGATTTAATAAAGCAAAAATAGTATTTTATATCTATTTTCTGAATTTTCCATGCAATAAAAAACACCCCGAAAATAAAAGTTCTCCAAATGTCATGAAAATGAAGTATGATTTTTTGTAGAATATTTAAGAATTTCTCGCACTGAGAACACATCAGGGGGGCCCACCATTTGGCCACGAGGGCACAGGGCGCGCCCCTGCCTCGTGGGCCCCACGTGGACCCCCTCCACTTATTCCAGCACCCACTCACTTTGTCTTCCCCCAGAAAAAATCCTCCCACAGCTCAAACCCGTGTTCTAGCTTATCTTGCTGCCATTTTTGATCTCCTTGCTCAAAGCTCCATTCACAAAACTGTTTTGGGGGATTGTTCTTTGGTATGTGACTCCTCCAATGGTCTAATTAGTTTTTGTTCTAGTGCTTTATTTATTCCAAATTTTTTGCTGCTGAGGTGACCCTGTTCTTGAGCTTGCATATCAAATTTATATGGTCCAAAGTAGTTTTAATGCATGATATAGCCTCTAGGAACTTGTGGGAGTAGTTGCTATCAATCTTGTTGAGTTTGGTGCACTTTTATTTTGAGTCACTAAAAATTTCAGAAATTTTTCAGAGAAAATGATGAAGAGATTGTTGAGGGGCTCTTCGAGCCAAAGCTCGAAGGATAAGCAGAACAAGGAGAACAAAAAGCCCAAGTACAATCTTCCTCGCACCGCGGAAGTCCGGTCATGCGAATGGCCTTGTGATGCGTTCTTGAGGGCCGTCGGAATTCACGATGACTTTTATTACAAGCAAGAACAGCTCAAATAAAAGGGGTACGTATGCTTGAGGTCAGCGATGGTGGTGGAGGAGGCGGGGAAGGAAACGGCGAGGCGGGTGCCGAGGCTCATCTCCAGGAACACCGTCGCGACGTCGCCCACGGCCATGGATCCCCCTCTTCCTTTCCCGAAGTGGTAATTCCTCTTCCCTTCCTTTGGCTAGATCCGTGTGTGTGCGCGTGAGTGACTGAGTGGGAGAGAGATGAGGCCGAGGAGTGAGGAAGGAAGGGAAGTGAAGGGCACGTGACGGCTCTATTCTTGTACACTTTTGCATGCCAGCTCAAACATACTCTCAAAATTCGCTTCCAACCCCCTTCTGAGCAACCAGTGAAAAATTCCCACCCAAAGTTAATGTTTTGTTTAATTTCAGAGATCACATCTGTCTTCTGAAGCTGTTTGTTTGGAAAAGTTCAGGAAGATGCGCCAAATACGACATCGGTTTATGAAGCGCAAGCATTATTTTTGTTCAAAGAAGAATGGTGCTTGCATATGCTGAGCTAGGGAGCAAGAAGGAAAAGGCCATGCATATGTGATTTCCGTGCCCATAGCAACAGAAGTAGAGGGCATCACATCTCTCCTTTTCCAGTTCCGGTTCTGTTCTTCTACGTACATTTTTGGGTTTGCTTCAGTGAGAATTTTTTTGCTACCAGTGACGATTGCCCATAGCAACTCAACTGAATTTAGCTGAACCTGTGTGAGCTGAACAGAACTTGTGCAGTATATACACTGTGGACTACAGGGGAGGTCAACATCCTACACAAGAGGACCTGCGGGTTCCGGCTCATCATCCCCAAGCAGGACGGCCATGTGGACTGTTGAAACGTGATATCTCTGTATTTATTACCGACTGATTCTCCTATTATCTCTAGCCTTGTATAGCTGATTCCCAGAGATATTGTAGGGGTTAGTTGGCTTGTCACGCAAGACACCACTTGTATATATTGTAACAGACTCCAATGAATACAATTGAGTTGCATCCTATAGTCTTCTACATGGTATTAGTTTTCTACCGATCTCCATCGCTTCCGCCCTAGGCCGCCGCCGCGTCTCACGCCGCCGCCGCCTCCTCTCTCCCTGCCGCCGCTGCCGCACCAAACCCTAACCCTCCCACGCCGCCGCCGCTTCTTCCAAGCCACCGCCGTCAAACCCTACACCCTCCCCAATCTCCCGGCTGCCACCGTTTTCCATCATCATGGTTGGATTCCACTCCTCCCTCGGTAGCTACACCACCGTCATCGCCTTCACCTATGACCGCCTCAATGAACTCCCCATCAAAGACCATGTTCTCGTCATCCTTGAGCTTGACTCCCCCTCCTACAACGCTTGCGACACCTACTTCGTGCTCCTCTTTTGCTCCTACCTTCTCATTGAGCATGTTGACGGGAGCGTCGACATCTGCGACATGAAAGACGATGACGAGTGGCTGGCTGTCGACGCTTGTATCGTCAAGTGGATGTTCCTCACGATCTCGCGCGGGCTCTTTGACATGGTGAACTGCCGCGACCCGTCCGCGCATGCCATCTGGACGCGGCTTTGCGACCTCTTCCTCGACAATCAGCTTCAGCGCCGCGTGTTCCTCCAAGGGGAGTTTTTCACCATGCAGCAAAACGATCTCATGATCGACGAGTACTGCACCAAGCTGAAAGTTCTCTCTGATGAGCTTTGCAACGTCGGCATCGTGATCGACGACTCGGTCCTCCTCACCAACCTCCTCTGTGGGCTCCTAGTCCCGCCAGGCGGCTGCACCCACCCTTCCTCGGCCTCGGCGCTCCCGCCTTGGCTCACGGGGTACAACCCCTGGACAGGGGTGGTACATGCCTACTCCATGCCGCTGCCACGGGCGCATGCTCCGGGCATCCTCGTCCCTTGTCTGGTTTATCACGAGGCTCTCCTGGCCGCACCGGGTGGCTCCGGTCCTGGTGGCTCCTTGGTGTACGGCGGGCCCGCGTCCTACGGCGCCGCCATGCCGCCCTCCTACTGCGCCGCCCCCACCGGCTACGCCTATGACCCGGCGCTCCTGGACGCCCTCCACGCCGCCCCTTCCCCAAGAAACTACTCTGGCGGCGGGGACTGGTACATGGACATAGGCGCTGCCGCTCATATGGCGTTGCACCCGGTATCCTCTCTCATGCCTCTCCATACCCCTTCTTCTCCCGCATCATTGTTGGTGATGGCTCTATGCTCCCATCACTCACCACGACACGTCTTCTCTCCCCTTCTCATCATCATCTTTACCTCTTAACAATGTTCTTGTGTCTCCATCCTTAATCAAAAATTTATGTTCCATTCATTCTCTTAGTCGTGAACATCCTGTTATAGTTGAGTTTGACAAACATGGTTTTTCTGTTAAGGATGCCCACTCCCGGAAGGTTCTGCACCGATGTGATTCTCCCGACGATCTCTATCTGTGCGGCCCAACGACGAGCCGCGGTCTCGCCGCCCTTCACACCGACGTCTCCCTCTGGCATGCTCGTCTCGGTCATCCCGGCGCTGATGTCCTTCATAAAGTTTTGCAGACTTTTCCATTTTCATGTAATAAATCAAAGGCACATACTTGTCATGCCTGTCGCGTAGGAAAACACGTTCGTCTGCCATTTTCTTCTTCTTCATCAATTGCCACTTTTCCCTTTGATGTTATTCACTGTGATGTTTGGACATCTCCCGTACCTAGCAATTCGGATTTATCATATTACCTTGTGATTTTGGATGATTTCTCTCATTTCACTTGGACCTTTCCGTTACGCCGCAACTCCAACGTCGCCTCCACACTTCATGCTTTCTATGCTTATGTTGCCACCCATTTTCATCGCACCATTGCTCATCTCCAAACGGACAACGGGAAGGAATTTGATAACCTTGCTATTCGCACTCTTTTATCCACTCATGGCACTATTTTTCGTCTTACATGTCCATATACATCACAACAAAACGGTCATGCCAAACATGTTCTTCGCACACTCAATGAGAGTGTTCGCGCTCTGCTCTTCCACGCGCATATGCCTGCCCAGTTTTGGCCCGATGCTCTTTCCACAGCTACGCTACTTCTCAACATCCGGCCTTGTAAACCCCGGTTGAACTAAGACCCTCATCATCTCCTCTTCGGGTCACCTCCATCATATGATAATCTCCATGTCTTCGGTTGCCTTTGTTATCCTAATATCACAGCCACGGTGCCGCACAAGTTGGCACCTCGCTCTCTTGCCTGCATCTTCCTTGGGTATCAACCCAACACCAAAGGCTTCTGTTGTTATGACCCAGAGTCCATCATGTGATCGTGTCTTGATGACCCACAAGTATAGGGGATCTATCGTAGTCCTTCAATAAGTAAGAGTGTCGAACCCAATGAGGAGCAAAAGGAAATGACAAGCGGTTTTCAGTAAGGTATTCTCTCCAAGCACTGAAATTGTAGGTAACAGATAGTTTTGTGATAAGATAAATTGTAACGGGTAACAAGCAATGAAAGTAAATAAGGTGCAACAAGTTGGCCCAATCCTTTTTGTAGCAAAGGACAAGCCTGGACAAATTCTTGTAATGAGAAAAGCGCGCCCAAGGACACATGGGAATTATCGTCAAGCTAGTTTTCATCACGCTCATATGATTCGCATTCAGTACTTTGATAATTTGATATGTGGGAGGACCGGTGCTTGGGTACTGCCCTTTCTTGAACAATCATCCCACTTATGATTAACCCATATTGCAAGCATCCGCAACTACAAAAGAAGTATTCAGGTAAACCTAACCATAGCATGATACTAGTGGATCCAAATCAGCCCCTTACGAAGCAACACATAAACTAGGGTTTAAGCTTCTGTCACTCTAGTAACCCATCATCTACTTATTACTTCCCAATGCCTTCCTCTAGGCCCAAATAATGGTGAAGTGTCATGTAGTCGACATTCACATAACACCACTAGAGGAGAGACAACATACATCTCATCAAAATATCGAACGAATACCAAATTCACATGACTACTAATAGCAAGACTTCACCCATGTCCTCAGGAACAAATGTGACTACTCACAAAGCATATTCATGTTCATGATCAGAGGAGTATTAATATGCATTAAGGATCTGAACATATGATCTTCCACCAAGTAAACCAATTAGCATCAACTACAAGGAGTAATCAACACTACTGGTAACCCACAGGTACCAATTTGTGGTTTTGATACAAGATTGGATACAAGAGATGAACTAGGGTTTTGAGAGGAGATGGTGCTGGTGAAGCTGTTGATGGAGATTGACCCCCTCCCGATGACAGGATCATTGGTGATGGCGATGGTGATGATTTCCCCCTCCTGGAGGGAAGTTTCCCCGGTAGAACAGCTCCGCCGGAGCCCTAGATTGGTTCCGCCAAGGTTCCGCCTCGTGGCGACGGAGTTTCGTCCCGTAAGCTTACTTATGATTTTTTTCAGGGTAAGAGGCTTCATATAGCAGAAGATGGGCACCGGAGGGTCACCAGGGGGCCCATGAGACAGTGGGCGCGCCCAGTAGGGGGGGGGGGGGCGCCCCCACCCTCGTGGACAGGGTGTGGGCCTCCTCTGGTACTTCTTTCGCTCAATAATTCTTATTAATTCCAAAAATAACTTTCATGGAGTTTTAGGACTTTTGGAGCTATGCAGAATAGGTTTCCAATATTTGCTCCTTTTCCAGCCAGAATTCCAGCTGCCGGCATTCTCCCTCTTCATGATAAACCTTGTAAAATAAGAGATAATAGCCATAAGTATTGTGACATAACGTGTAATAATAGCCCATAATGCAATAAATATCGATATAATAGCATGATGCAAAATGGGCGTATCAACTCCCCCAAGCGTAGACCTCGCTTGTCCTCAAGCGGAAGCCGATATCAAAAAATATGTCCACATGTTTAGAGATAGAGGTGTCGATAAAAATAAAATACGGACATGAGGGCATCATGATCATCCTTATAACAGCAACATATATAGATTTTGTCATATGATTTCTTATGCTCAAGTAACAATCTATTCACAATGTCAAGTATGGTTCAGAAACTTCACTAAGAACTAGCAAACTATAATCTCAGTCATTGAAGCAATTGCAATGTATCATAACATCAGAAAGAGTCAAGAATAGAGCTTTTCAGCAAGTCCACATACTCAACTATCATATAGTCTTGTACAATTGCTAACACTCACGCAATACTTATGGTTATGGAGTTTTAATTGGACACTGCGAAAGATAGGGGCTTATAATTTCGCCTCCCAACATATTCACCTTTGGGTGATGTCAACAATAATAGTTCATGCTAACTTACATCCAATTGGATATATATATATATATATATATATATATATATATATATATATATATATATATATATATATATATATATCAGGATCTTTCCAACACGAGGTGCTTGCCAAAGGATAAAATGAAAAAGGGAAAGGTGAAGATCACCTTGACTCTTGCATAATGTAAAGACATAAAGTAAAAGATAGGCCTTTCGCAGAGGGAAGCATAGGTTGTCATGTGCTTTTAGGGTTGGATGCACAAAATCTTAATGCAAAAGAATGTCACTTTATATTGCCACTTGATATGAACCTTCATTATGCAGTCCGTCGCTTTATCCTATCATACTATCTTTATTAGATCTCACTTTCGCAAGTGGCCGTGAAGGGATTGACAACCCCTTTATTGCATTGGTTGCGAATTCTCAGTTTGTTTGTGTAGGTGCATGGGACTTTTGAGGAGCCTCCTACTGGATTGATACCTTGGTTCTCAAAACTGAGGGAAATACTTACGCTACACTTTGCTGCATCACCCTCTCCTCTTCGAGGAAAACCAACGCAAGCTCAAGACGTAGCAAGAAGGATTTCTGGCGCCGTTGCCAGGGAGGTCTTCGCTCAAGTCAAGACATACCAAGTACCCATCACAAACCCATCTCCCTTGCATTTACATTATTTGCCATTTGCCTCTCGTTTTCCTCTCCCCCACTTCACCCTTGCCGTTTTATTTGCCCTCTCTTTCCCTTTCTCCTCCTCTCTTTTTCGCTTGCCGTTTTTCTGTTTGCTTGTGTGTTGGATTACTTGTTGCCATGGCACAAGATAATACCAAGTTGTGTGACTTCTCGAATACCAATAATAACGATTTCCTTAGTACTCCGATTGCTCCTCTTAATGATGTTGAGTCTTGTGAAATCAATACCGCTTTGCTAAATCTTGTTATGAAAGATCAATTCGCCGGCCTTCCTAGTGAAGATGCCGGTACTCATCTAAACAATTTTGTTGATTTGTGTGATATGAAAAAGAAGAAAGATACGGATAACAATATTGTCAAATTGAAGTTATTTCTATTGTCACTTAGAGATCGTGCTAAAGTTTGGTTTTCGTCTTTGCCTAAAAATAGTATTGATTCTTGGAACAACTGCAAAGATGCTTTTATCTCTAAGTATTTTCCTCCCGCTAAGATTATCACTCTTAGGAACGATATCATGAATTTTAAACAACTTGATCATGAGCATGTTACCCAATCTTGGGAAAGAATGAAATTGATGCTTCGCAATTGCCCTACTCATGGTTTGAATTTATGGATGATCATACAAATTTTTTATGACGGTTTGAACTTTGCTTCTAGAAATCTCTTAGATTCGGCCGCGGGAGGCACCTTTATGGAAATCACGTTAGGAGATGCTACAAAATTGCTTGATAATATTATGGCTAATTATTCTCAACGGCACACCGAAAGATCTTCTAGTAAAAAAGTGCATGCTATAGAAGAAATTAATGTTTTGAGTGGAAAGATGGATGAACTTATGAAGATGTTTGCTACTAAAAATACTCCTCTTGATCCCAATGATACGCCTTTGTCTTCCTTAATTGAGAATAATAATGAATCTATGGATGTGAATTTTGTTGGTAGGAATAGTTTTAGAGACAACGCTTATAGAGGAAATTTTAATGCTAGACCGTTCCCTAGTAATCCCTCTAATAATTATGGAAATTCCTACAATAATTCTTATGGTAATTTTAATAAGAGGCCCTCTGATTTGAGAATAGTGTGAAAGAATTTATGATTTCTCAAAAGAATTTTAATGCTTTGCTTGAAGAAAAATTGCTCAAAGTTGATGATTTGGCTAGGAATGTTGATAGACTTTCGCTTGATGTTAATTCTCTTAAACTTGGATCTTCTTCTCCTAAGCATGATATCAATGAGTCTCTCAAAGTAATGAGAATTTCCATTGACGAGTGCAAGGAAAGAACCGCTAGATTGTGTGCTAAAAAAGAAAGCTTTATAAAAGCGTGTTCTTCTAGTCTTCATGGAAATAATGATGAAGATCTTAAAGTTATTGATGCGTCTCCGATTAGATCTATGTTTTGCAATATGAATCTTGATGATTATGGGAGTGATGATGAATCAGCTTTGCCTAGAAGGCGTCCCAAAAATTCAGAGTCTTTAGATCTTGATGTTAAATTTGGTAAAAGTGAGATTGGAGAATCCTCTACTTCTAATAATATTGAACTTACTGTCTCTTTCAAGGAATTTGATTATGAAAACTGCTCTTTGAAAGGTTGTATTTCCTTGTTGCAATTCGTTGTTAATTCTCCTCATGCTTATAGTCAAAATAAAGCTTTTACCAAACATATTGTTGATGCCTTGATGCAATCTTATGATGAAAAACTTAATTTGGAATTTTCTATACCTAGAAAACTTAATGATGAGCGGGAACCTACTATAAAGATTAAAATTAAAGATTATGAGTGTTTTGCTTTGTGTGATTTGGGTGCTAGTGTTTCCATGATTCCGAAAACTTTATGTGATATTCTAGGTTTCCATGAGCTTGATGATTGCTCTTTAAATTTGCACCTTGCGGATTCCACCATTAAAAAGCCTATGGGAAGGATCAATGATGTTCTTATTGTTGCAAATAGAAATTTGGTGCCCGTAGATTTTATCGTTCTTGATATAGATTGCAATCTTTTTGCCCTATTATTCTTGGTAGACCTTTCCTTAGAACGATTGGTGCGATTATTGATATGAAGGAAGGGAACATTAGATTCCAATTTCCATTAAAGAAAGGCATGGAGCACTTTCCAAGAAAGAAAGTTAAATTACCTTATGAATCTATCATGCGTTCTACTTATGAATTTAGTGCCAAAGATGGCACTCGTTAGATCTATCTTTGTTTTTATGCCTAGCTAGGGGCGTTAAACAATAGTGCTAGTTGGGAGGCAACCCAATTTTTATTTATGTTTTTTGTTTTTCTCCTGTTTAGTAATAAATCTTGCATATACCTTCTGGATAGATGTGTTTTTATCTTTTAATTAGTGTTTGTGCCAAGTAGAACCTATAGGATAACCTACGATGATAGTTGATTTGATTCTGCTGAAAAACAGAAACTTTGCACGCACGAATATAATTTTGTTAAATCACAAGAACGTGCTTTTGCGTTGATTCTTTTTGCTGATGTTCAATAGAAAAATTGTGCAGGAATTACTATTTTGTTAGGATTTTTAGAGTTCCATAAGTTTGCGTTAGTTACAGATTGCTACAGACTGTTCTGTTTTTGACAGATTCTGTTTTTCGTGTGTTGTTTGCCTATTTCAATGCATCTATGGCTAGTAAATTAGTTTATAAACCATAAAGAAGTTGGAATACAGTAGGTTTAACACCAATATAAATAAGGAATGAGTTCATTACAGTACCTTATGTGGTGGTTTTCTTTTCTTTCACTAACAGAGCTTATAAGATTTCCTGTTGAGTTTTGTGTTGTGAAGTTTTCATGTTTTGGGTAAAGCTTTTATGGACTATGGAATAAATGGTGGCAAGAGCCTAAGCTTGGGTATGCCCATGGCACCCCAATATATTCAAGAATATCCAAAAGCCTAAGCTTGGGGATGCCCCTGGGAAGGCATCCCCTCTTTCGTCTTCGTTCATTGGTAACTTTACTTGGAGCTCTATTTTTATTCGCCACATGATATGTGTTTTGCTTGGAGCGTCGTGTATTATATTAGTATTTGATTTTTAGTTTACCAAAATCATCCTTGCTGTACACACCTTTTGGGAGAAGCCTATTTGATTAGAATTTGCTAGAATACTCTATGTGCTTCACTTATATCTTTTGAGCTTGATAGTTTTTGCTCTAGTGCTTCACTTATATCTTTAGAGCACTGTGGTGTCTTAATTTTGAAGAAATTTCTAGTCTCTCATGCTTCACTTATATATTTTTGAGATCCTTTTAGAACAGCATGGTATTTGCTATGGTTACAAAATTGGTCCTAGAATGGTAGGCATCCAAGTTGGGTATAACAAAAACTATCATATGAAGTGAATTGGATGCTATGATCAATTTGATACTTGATAATTGTTTTGAGATAGGAGGTAGTGATATTAAAGTCATGCTAGTTGGGTGATTATGAATTTAAAGAATGCTTGTGTTGAAGTTAGCAAGTCCCGTTGCATGCACGTATGGTTAAAGTTGTGTAACAAATTTGAAACATGAAGTGTACCTGGCTTGTGCATCCTTATGAGTGGCGATCGGGGACGAGCGATGGTCTTTTCCTACCAATCTATCCCCCTAGGAGCATGCGCGTAGTACTTGAGTTTTTGATGACTTGTAAATTTTTGCAATAAGTATATGAGTTCTTTTGACTAATGTTGAGTCCATGGATTGTACGCACTTTTACCTTTCCACCTTTGCTAGCCTCTTCAGTACCGTGAATTGCCCTTTCTCACCTTGAGAGTTGGTGCATACTTCGCCGGTGCATCCAAACCCCGTGATACGATACACTCTATCACACATAAACCTCCTTATATCTTCCTCAAAACAGCCACCATACCTACCTATTATGGCATTTCCATAGCCATTCCGAGATAATATTGCCATGCAACTTTCCATCGTTTCGTTCATCATTTTCATGACATACTTTACTTTTGTCATATTGCCATTGCATGATCATGTAGTTGACATCGTATTTGTGGCAAAGCCACCAAGCATTATTTTCATACATGTCACTCTTGATTCATTGCACCATCCCGGTACACCACCGGAGGCATTCATATAGAGTCATATCTTGTTCTAGTTTCGAGTTGTAATTCTTATGTTGTAATCAATAGAAGTGTGATGATCATCATTATTAGAGCATTGCCCAAAGAAAAAAAAGAAAGGCCAAAAAAAAGAAAGTCCCAAAAAAAAAGAAAAAAAAAGAATAAACAAAAATGGGCAATGTTACTATCTCTTTTTCCACACTTGTGCTTCAAAGTGGCACCTTGTTCTTCATGTAGTGAGTCTCATACTTGTGCTTCAAAGTAGCACCTTGTTTTTCATGTAGTGAGTCTCATAAGTTGTCTTTTTCATAGGGGAATTTTTCATTATAGAACTTGGCTTGTATATTCCTACGATGGGCTTCCTCAAATGCCCTAGGTCTTCGTGAGCAAGCAAGTTGGATGCACACCCACTAGTTTTCTTTTGTTGAGCATTCATAGCTCTAGTGCATCCGTTGCATGGCAATCCCTACTCCTCATGTTGACATCAATTGATGGGCATCTCCATAGCCCGTTGATTATCCTCGTCAATGTGAGACTTTCTCCTTTTTTGTCTTCTCCACACAATCCCCATCATTATATTCTATTCCACCCATAGTGCTATATCCATGGCTCACGCTCATGTATTGCGTGAAGGTTGAAAAAGTTTGAGATTATTTAAGTATGAAACAATTGCTTGGCTTGTCATCAGGGGTATAGAAGTTTGGAACATCTTTGTGTGAAGAAAATGAAGCATAGCCTAACTATATGATTTTATAGGGATGAACTTTCTTTTGCCATGTTATTTTGAGAAGACATGATTACTTTGATTAGTATGCTTGAAGTGTTACTATTTTTATGTCAATATGAACTTTTATTTTGTATTCATTTGGATCTAAACGTTCATGCCACAATAAAGAAAATTACATTATGAATTATGCTAGGTAGCATTCCACATCAAAAATTCTCTTTTTATCATTTACCTACCCGATGACGAGCAGGAATTAAGCTTGGGGATGCTTGATACGTCTCCAACGTATCTATAATTTTTGATTGTTCCATGCTATTATATTACCCCTTTTTGGATGTTCATGGGCTTTATTTTACACATTTATATCATTTTTGGGACTTACCTACTAACCGGAGGCCCAACCCATATTGCTATTTTTTTGCCTATTTCAGTATTTCGAAGAAAAGGAATATCAAACGGAGTCCAAACGGAATGAAACCTTTGGGAGCGTTATTTTTGGAACAAATCTGATCTGGAGAGCCTGGAGTGCAAGTCAAGAAAGCTCCGAGGGCCCCACGAGATAGGAGTGCGCGCCCCCTGTCTCGTGGGCCCCTCGAGCATCCACCGACGTACTTCTTCCTCCTATATATACCTACGTACCCCGAAAACATCCAGGAGCACCACAAAACACAATTTCCACCGCTGTAACCTTCTGTATCCGCGAGATCCCATCTTGGAGCCCTTGCCAGCACTCTGCCGGAGGGGGAAGCAACCACGGAGGGCCTCTACATCAACATCCTTGCCCCTCCGATGAGTTGTGAGTAGTTTACCACAGACCTACGGGTCCATAGTTATTAGCTAGATGGCTTCTTCTCTCTTTTTGGATCTCAATACAATGTTCTCCCCCTCTCTTGTGGAGATCTATTCGATGTAATCTCTTTTTGCGGTGTGTTTGTTGAGATCCGATGAATTGTGCGTTTATGATCAAGTTTATCTATGAATAATATTTGAATCTTCTCTGAATTCTTTTATGTATGGTTGATTATCTTTGCAAGTCTCTTCGAATTATCAGTTTGGTTTGGCCTACTAGATTGATCTTTCTTGCCATGGGAGAAGTGTTTAGCTTTGGGTTCAACCTTGCGTTGTTCTTACCCAGTGACAGAAAGGGTTGCAAGACACGTATTGTATTGTTTCCATCGAGGATAACAAGATGGGGTTTATGTCATATTGCATGTGTTTATCCCTCTACATCATGTCATCTTGCTTAATGCGTTGCTCTGTTCTTATGAACTTAATACTCTATATGCATGCTGGATAGCGGTCGATGTGTGGAGTAATAGTAGTAGATGCAGGTAGGAGTCGGTCTACTTGTTATGGACGTGATGCCTATATACATGACCATGCCTAGATAATCTCATAACTATGCGCTTTTCTATCAACTGCTCGATAGTAATTTGTTCACCCACCGTAATACTTATGCTATCTTGAGAGAAGCCTCTAGTGAAACCTATGGCCCCCGGGTCTATCTCTTATCATATTTGCTTTCAATCTACTTTTATTTTGCATCTTTACTTTTTGCATCTATATCAAAAATACCAAAAATATATTTATCCTATCATACTATCTTTATTAGATCTCACTTTCGCAAGTGGCCGTGAAGGGATTGACAACCCCTTTATTGCGTTGGTTGCGAGTTCTCAGTTTGTTTGTGTAGGTGCGTGGGACTTTTGAGGAGCCTCCTACTGGATTGATACCTTGGTTCTCGAAACTGAGGGAAATACTTACGCTACACTTTGCTGCATCACCCTCTCCTCTTCGAGGAAAACCAACGCAAGCTCAAGACATAGCACCTGCAAGCTTAAATAATCCACAAACTCCATCCACATAGATAAGGTGTAAATCGGGATGCAATGTTCCATCTCCTGCAAAGGGATTAGCTAGCAGTTTCTCTATCATACCCGAAGGAATCTCAAAGTAAACATTTTCAGTAGGTTCAGTAGGTTGAGGAGAAACCCTTTGCTCTACTGGTCGGGGCGAAGATGCTCCGAACAAGCCCCTCAAAAGATTAGTTTCCATAATAACAAGTGACAGAAAATTTCAGCACACTATATAAATGTTTCCTTACCAAGTTCCACTCACCAAAGGTGCTTCACTCCCCGGCAACGGCGCCAGAAAAGAGTCTTGATGACCCACAAGTATAGGGTATCTATCATAGTCCTTTTGATAAGTAAGAGTGTCGAACCCAACGAGGAGCAGAAGGAAATGACAAGCGGTTTTCAGTAAGGTATTCTCTGCAAGCACTGAAATTGTAGGTAACAAATAGTTTTGTGATAAGATAAATTGTAACGGGTAACAAGCAATGAAAGTAAATAATGTGCAGCAAGTTGGCCCAATCCTTTTTGTAGAAAAGGACAAGCCTGGACAAATTCTTATAATGAGAAAAGCGCTCCTGAGGACACATGGGAATTATCGTCAAGCTAGTTTTCATCACGCTCATATGATTCGCGTTCAATACTTTGATAATTTGATATGTGGGTGGACCGGTGCTTGGGTACTACCCTTTCTTGGACAAGCATACCACTTATGATTAACCCCTATTGCAAGCATCCGCAACTACAAAAGAAGTATTAAGGTAAACCTAACCATAGCATGAAACTAGTGGATCCAAATCAGCCCCTTACGAAGCAACACATAAACTAGGGTTTAAGCTTCTGTCACTCTAGCAACCAATCATCTACTTATTACTTCCCAATGCCTTCCTCTAGGCCAAAATAATGGTGAAGTGTCATGTAGTCGACGTTCACATAACACCACTAGAGGAGAGACAACATACATCTCATCAAAATATCGAACGAATACCAAATTCACATGACTACTAATAGCAAGACTTCACCCATGTCCTCAGGAACAAACGTGACTACTCAAAAATCATATTCATGTTCATGATCATATGAGTATTAATATGCATTAAGGATCTGAACATATGATCTTCCACCAAGTAAACCAATTAGCATCAACTACAAGGAGTAATCAACACTACTAGCAACCCACATGTACCAATTTGTGGTTTTGATACAAGATTAGATACAAGAGATGAACTAGGGTTTTGAGAGGAGATGGTGCTGGTGAAGATGTTGATGGATATTGACCCCCTCCCGATGAGAGGATCGTTGGTGATGACGATGGTGATGATTTCTCCCTCCCGGAGGGAAGTTTCCCCGGTAGAACAGCTCCGTCGGAGCCCTAGATTGGTTCCGCCTCGTGACGGCGGAGTTTCGTCCCATAAGCTTGCTTATGATTTTTTTCAGGGTAAGAGTCTTCATATAACAAATGATGGGCACTGGAGGGTCACCAGGGGGCCCACGAGACAGGGGCACGCCCAGTAGGGGGGAGCACCCTCGTGGCCAGGATGTGGGCCTCCTCTGGTACTTCTTTCGCTCAATAATTCTTATTAATTGCAAAAATTACTTTCGTGGAGTTTCAGGACTTTTGGAGCTGTGCAGAATAGGTTTCCAATATTTGCTCCTTTTCCAGCCAGAATTCCAGCTGCCGACATTCTCCCTCTTCATGATAAACCTTGTAACATAAGAGAGAATAGCCATAAGTATTGTGACATAACGTGTAATAACAACCCATAATGCAATAAATATTGATATAAAGGCATGATGCAAAATGGGCGTATCATGTCTCAGCTCGTTTATTTTGATGAGGTTGTTTTTCCTTTTCAGCAGGTCTCGACACATTCTGCGCCCTCTCCGGACGCCCCTCCTCAACGGGTTGGCGGAGCCCCTACGCTCCCTCCACCCTGTCGCTTGGGCACGGCTGCGACCCCGTCGGACTCCTCGTCCTCGGTCGTGGCCTCGCTTCCCTTGGCGTCCCCCTCACTGGCTTAGGAGGAGCCGGCCTCCTGGGTCTTGTTGGGCCCTCTCTTCTCGGCTCTGGAGGAGCCAGCCTCCTCAGGACCGGCCCTGCTCCCGGCCTCGCCCCAAGCCGGGCCCTCGGGGGTCACGTACCCGACCTAGCTTGGGTCTCTGCGCGTCTCGCGGTCCTCCTCGCCGGCTCAGGAGGAGTCGTCCCTCTCGGCTCCATCGGCGCCTTCGTCGCCGTCCCGCGCCGGGCCCACTGGTGCCTTGCCGGCCATGCCACCGGCCTCGCCCGTGGCCTCGCCCGCTTCCTCTTCATCGTCAGAGCCGCCTGTTGTGGCCCCTCGACATGGTCCATGCCCGCCTCCCCCGCCGCCTCACCACTCCATGGTGACACGTGCCAAGGCTGGGGTGCATCTGCCGAACCCACGCTACCACAACCGCAGCGTCACGACCATCTCCCCGGTTCTGAGCTTGGTGCGTTCTGCGTTGAGGTGATCTGCATTGGACCGCAGCTATGCGCACTGAGTATGATGCTCTTGTCGCCAACCGGACTTGGACTCTTGTTCCGCGTCCTCGGGGAGCGAACATCATCTCTGGCAAGTGGGTTTTTCATCACAAACTCCTTCCGGACAATTCTCTCGACAGGTACAAGGCTCGCTGGGTTGTGCGTGGCTTTGCACAATGTGCCGGTGTTGACTTCTCCGAGACCTTCTCTCCGGTTGTCAAACCCACCACAATCTTTGTTGTCCTCCAGCTGGCCGCCTCTTGTCGCTAGCCCGCACATCAGCTCGACATCACCAACACTTTTTTGTACGACCATCTTCAGGAGCGGGTTCTCTGTCAGCAGCCGGCCGGGTTCATTGACCCTCATTGTCCAGATGATGTCTGCCTGTTGTCACGGTCATTATACGGCCTCAAACAGGCTCCGCACACTTGGTACCAGTGCATCGCGGTGTTCCTCGGTTTTCTTGGGTTTCACAGCACCACCTCTGACAGGTCATTGTTCGTGCTCCATCGGTCTGATCATGTGGCTATGCTTCTACTCTATGTTGATGATATTGTCATCACTGCCTCCCGAGAGGATCTTCTTGGCGACATCATTGGTCGTCTTGGCTTTGAGATTCGGCTAAAGGACCTAGACGCACTGCACTCTTCCTCAACATTAATGTGCGACGTGATGCCTCTGGGTTCTTCCTTTACCAGGGACAGTACGCTCTTGATCTTCTGGATCTTGCCGGCATGGCTGACTGCAAGCCGTCCGCCACGCCTGCTGAGGCCAAGCCAAAGCTCTCTGCCACCGCTAGCCAGCCCGCTGCTGATGCCGCCCTCTACTGGAGCATTGTTGGCGCCCTTTAGTACCTTATTCTCACCAGGCCAGAGATCCAGTTTGTCGTGCAGCAAGTTTTCTTGCATATGCACTCGCCCCGTGATGTTCACTGGTCCTTGGTCAAGCGCATTCTTCGGTACGTTCGCGGAACACCAACCTACGGTCTTCGTCTCCGCGCCTCCGCCTCGACTGAGCTTATTGCTTACACTAACGCAGATTGGGCTGGCTGTCCTGACACACGACGCTCCATGTCCGGATATTGTGTCTTCTTCGGTGACTCTCTTATCTCTTGGTCCTCTAAACGGAAGCCTACCGTCTCCTGTTCGAGTGCCGAGGCTGAGTACCGAGTTGTTGCTAACGTGGTCGCGAAGACTTGTTGGCTTCATCACCTTCTTGGTGAGCTTCGGATTCCACTTCCGAAAGCCACTATGGCCTTCTGTGATAACATGTCGGCCACCTACCTCGCGGCTAATCCGGTGCAGCACAAGCGCACCAAACACATTCAGCTCAATGTTCACTTTGTGCGTGAGAAGGTTCAGTTGGGTCAGCTTCGAGTTCTTCATGTACCAACTACCCAACAGTTCGCTGACATCATGACCAAGGGGTTGCCAACTGCTGCATTCCAGGAGTTTCGTTCCAATCTTTGCATCGCCGATGCCGACGCTTCGTCTGCGGGGGGGGGGGGTGTTGTGTTGAAACATGATATCTCTGTATTTATTACCGATTGATTCTCCTATTATCGCTAGCCTTGTATAGCTGATTCCTAGAGATATTGTAGGGGTTAGTTGGCTTGTCATGCAAGACACCACCTGCATATATTGTAACAGACTCCGATGAATACAATTGAGTTGCATCATATAGTCTTCTACATTGACAAAGAGCACTCCGCCGCCAGCTGACTCGTCCCCGGTGGTACTAGTCGGTCGGTACCGGGCGTCCCCAACAGTAACCACATTGCTTGCTCTGTTTTTTGTTTCTTTCTTTCGGATGGATGAATGTTAACTGTTGATGATTCTGTGTGCAAGTGAAACTGATCCCCTGTGTTTTTATCCCACATTCAGTCACTTGCTACTTTGAAAAAATATGCACATTATGCTTCTGGGCATTTGTAACCAGAGTATCACCAAAAGCGATAGAAAGTGCTCACCAAAGTAAACAAAGCCATCAATAAATAGGAGTATGTATGTTGTTACTTGTCTCACTGTTTGTTCTAAAATTCTGAATATTTTTTAAACAGAGGGCAACCCGACAACCCACACAAGAATGCACACACGTCGCAAAGGAGAGAATGTCGTCGAGGCTGCAACCCGGTGCCTTCGTCATCACACCTCCACGAGTAGCCCTCACCTAAAGCAAATGCTAAGGCCTGCGTCGGCCAAAACCAAACAGTCAACCACACGCGTCGGCTACCAGGCAGCTCCGACTCCGTCAACGAGCATTGCAGGAGAAAAGCCCTAAGCCTACTTCGAGCCAGCGCCGGAACCGACCACCCGCCTCACGTCATCATCGCTGCAAGGGCCCCTCCTGAGCAGCTCTGACTCTAGAAAGACAATGTGAGTCTCGGCAACCCCTCGAACACGTCGGATGTGATCGACTACCAAAACTTAGCTGCAAACCAACTCCGCCCAAAGCCGCCATCGTTGCCACACAAGAAGCCATGCCAACCATCCACATCGCCAGCCAGGCACCTGTCGACTGCGATGTCATGCGCGTCCATCTCCGGGAAAGCGCGAAGGAGGGGGGGCGATGACCTTCAAGGCGACGCCCCCAAGGGGCTAGCGACGTGAGAGAATGACGCCGTCGGCCGACACACACCGGATTCTTAGGCTTTCGCCTGAAGGTCATGGTCTGAAAGCGCTGGGCGAGGAGAGGCTCCACAACGACCCCCTGATGTCTACTACACAACCTTCTTCTTGTAGACGTTGTTGGGCCTGCAAGTGCACATGTTTGTAGGACAATAGCAAATTTCCCTCAAGTGGATGACCTAAGGTTTATCAATCCGTAGGAGGCATAGGATGAAGATGGTCTCTCTCAAACAACCCTGCAACCAAATAACAAAGAGTCTCCTGTGTCCCCAACACACCCAATACAATGTTAAATTGTATAGGTGCACTAGTTCAGCGAAGAGATGAAGATACAAGTGCAAAATAGATAGTAGATATAGGTTTTTGTAATCTGAAATAATAAAAATAGCAAGGTAGCGAGCGGTAAAAGTGAGCGTAAACGGTATTGCAATGGTAGGAAACAAGGCCTAGGGTTCATACTTTCACTAGTGTAAGTTCTCTCAACAATAATAACATAGATAGAACATATGACAAGCCCTCAACATGCAACAAAGAGTCACTCCAAAGACACTAATAGCGGAGAACAAACGTAGAGATTATGGTCAGGTACAAAACCACCACAAAGCTATTCTTTCGGATCGATCTATAAAAGAGTTCGTACTAGAATAACACCTTAATATACAAATCAACCAAAACCCTAATGTCACCTAGATACTCCATTGTCACCTCAAGTATCCGTGGGCATGATTATACGATATGCATCGCACAATCTCAGATTCATCCAACCAACATAAAAGTACTTCAAAGAGTGCCCCAAAGCTACTACCGGAGAGTCAAGAACGTGTGCCAACCCCTATGCATAGGTTCCCAAGTGTCACGAAACCCGCAAGTTGATCACCAAAACATACATCAAGTGGATCAATAGAATAACCCATTGTCACCACGGTTATCCTACGCAAGACATACATCAAGTGTTCATAAAAGACTCAATCTGATAAAATAACTTCAAAGGGGAAACTCAATTCATCACAAGAGAGTAGAGGGGGAGAAACATCATAAGATCCAACTACAATAGCAAAGCTCGGGATACATCAAGATCGTGCCATAGAGGAACACGAGAGAGAACACGAGAGAGAGAGAGAGATCAAACACATAGCTACTGGTACATACCCTCAGCCCCGAGGGTGAACTACTCCCTCCTCGTCATGGATAGCGCCGGGATGATGAAGATGGCCTCCGGTGATGGGATCCCCCTCCGGCAGGGTGCCGGAACAGGGTCCCGTTTGGTTTTTGGTGGCTACAGAGGCTTGCGGCGGCGGAACTCCCGATCTATCTTCTGTTCTGGAAGTTTTAGGGTACGTAGGTATATATGGGTGCAGGGGTACGTCGGTGGACCCTTGGAGTGCTCACGAGGTAGGGGGCGCGCCCAGGGTGGAGGGGCACGCCCCCCACCCTCGTGGGCAGCCCGGGAATCCCTTGACGTGCACTCCAAGCCCAACAGATTGGTTTCCTTCCAAAATTAACTTCTCCAGTTGATTTCGTTCCGTTTTGACTCCGTCTGATATTCCTTTTCCTCGAAACACTAAAATAGGCATAAAACAACAAATCTGGGCTGGGCCTCCGGTTAATAGGTTAGTCCCAAAAATAATATAAAAGTGGATAATAAAGCCCAATATTGCCTAAAACAGTAGATAAAGTAGCATGGAGCAATAAAAAATTATAGATACGTTGGAGACGTATCAAGCATCCCCAAGCTTAATTCCTGCTCGTCCTCGAGTAGGTAAATGATAAAAAGAATTTTTGATGCGGAGTGATACTTTGGCATAATTTCAATGTAAATCTTCTTAATTATGATCTGAATATTCAGATCTGAAAGATTCAAGGACAAAAGTTCATATTGACACAAGAAATAATAATACTTCAAGCATACTAATCAAAGTAATTATGTCTTCTCAAAATAACATGGCCAAAGAAAGTTATCCCTACAAAATCATATAGTCTGGCTATGCTCCATCTTCCCCACACAAAATATTTAAATCATGTACAACCCCGATGACAAGCCAAGCAATTGTTTCATACTTTAACATTTTTAAAACTTTTTCAATCTTCACGCAATACATGAGCGTGAGCCATGGATATAGCACTATATGTGGAATAGAATGGTGGTTGTGGAGAAGACAAAAAGAGGGAAGATAGTCTCACATCAACTAGCCGTATCAACGGGATATGGAGATGCCCATCAATAGATATCAATGTGAGTGAGTAGGGATTGCCATGCAACGGATGCACTAGAGCTATAAGTATATGAAAGCTCAACAAAAGAAACTAAGTGGGTGTGCATCCAACTTGCTTGCTCACGAAGACCTAGGGCATTTTGAGGAAGCCCATCATTGGAACATACAAGCCAAGTTCTATAATGAAAAATTCCCACTAGTACATGAAAGTGACAAAATGAGAGACTCTCTATCATGAAGATCATGGTGCTACTTTGAAGCACAAGTGTGGTAAAAGGATAGTAGCATTGTCCCTTCTCTCTTTTTCTCTCTTTTTTTATTTGGGCCTTTTCTCTTTTTTTTATGGCCTCTTTTTTTCATCCGGAGTCTCATCCCAACTTGTGGGGGAATCATAGTCTCCATCATCCTTTCCTCACTTGGGACAATGCTCTAATAATGATGATCATCACACTTTTTATTTTTCTTACAACTCAACAATTACAACTCGATACTTAGAACAAAATATGACTCTATATGAATGCCTCCGGCGGTGTACCGGGATATGCAATGAAACATGAGTGACATGTATGAAAGAATTAAGAACGATGGCTTTGCCACAAATACAGTGTCAACTACATGATCATGCTAAGCAATATGACAATGATGGAGCGTGTCATAATAATCGGAACGGTGGAAAGTTGCATGGCAATATATCTCGGAATGACTATGGAAATGCCATGATAGGTAGGTATGGTTGCTGTTTTGAGGAAGGTTTATGGTGGGTGTATGATACCGGCGAAAGGTGGGCGGTATTAGAGAGGCTAGCAATGGTGGAAGGATGGGAAAAAGTGCGTATAATCCATAGACTCAACATTAGTCATAAAGAACTCATATACTTATTGCAAAAATCTAGAAGTTATCAAAGAAAAGTATTATGCGCATGCTCCTAGGGGGATAGATTGGTAGGAAAAGACCATCGCTCGTCCCCGACCGCCACTCATAAGGAAGACAATCAATAAATAAATCATGCTCCGAGTTCATCACATAACGGTTCACCATACGTGCATGCTACGAGAATCACGAACTTCAACACAAGTATTCTTTGAATTAACAACTACTCAACTAGCATGACTCTAATATCACCATCTTCATATCTCAAAACAATTATCAAGCATCAAACTTATCTTAGTATTCAACGCACTCAAAAGAAAGTTTCACATATCTTGAATACCAAGTATATTAACATTAAGCAAATTACCATGCTATTAACGACTCTCAAAATAATCTAAGTGAAGCATGAGAGATCAAGTTTCTTTAAAACAAATCCACCACCGTGCTCTAAAAGATCTAAGTGAAGCACTAGAGCAAAAATTATCACACACAAAAGATATAAGTGAAGCACTATGAGCAAAACTAACAAGCTCAAAAGATATAAGCGAAGCACATAGAGTATTCTAACAAATTCCAATTCATGTATGGCTCTCTCTCATTAAAGAATTTCAGATCTTGATACTTCATTCAAACAGAAAGCAAAGCTAAAGAAAACTACTCCCTCCATTCCTTGATATAAGGTGTATAGATTTTTGAGAAAATCTCCAAAATATAAGGTGTATTGCGTTGCACAACTCATTTGAATAACTTTTTTAGGGATTTGATTACATCTCGTTATATCAAGCAAGCTCCTCTATTTTCTCATGTCAATTAGTCAGGTGTAATCTCGCCCAAAACTTATGAAATTTTCCCTCCATGCGCGTTCTTTAATTTTCGTGCCAAAAACTATACACCCTATATTTAGGAATGGAGGGAGTACAATGCAAGGATAGCACAACTCATGTGAAGAAGCAAAAACTTAGGCTCAACCAATACTAACCGATAGTTGTTGAAGAAGAAAGGTGGGATGCCTACCGGGGCATCCCCAAGCTTAGATGCTTGAGACTTCTTGAAATATTATCTTGGGCTGCCTTGGGCATCCCCAAGCTTGAACTTTTGTGTCTCCTTAATTCCTCTCATATCATGGTTTCTCTTTTTATCAAAAGCTTCATTCACAACAAACTCAACAAGAACTCGTGAGATAGGTTAGTATAAACCAATGCAAAAGCTTATCATTTTCTACTGTAACAAATCACTAAAATTATTATTCAACATTGAATACTAAATGCCTCTGCATATTTAATACTCCTATCCTCAAATAGAATCATTAAACAAACAAACATATGCAAACAATGCAAACATAACACCAATCTCCCAGAACAGTACAGTCTGTAAAGAATGCAAGAGTATCAATACTTCCCTGACTCCAAAAATTATGAACTAAAATTCCCACTGTAATAAATTTATCATAGCTCAATATGCAAAAAGATTCAACGTTAGACCATGCTCTGACTTTTCTAGGGAATGTTTTCAACAGCGGTAAACTTTCTGTTTCAAACAGCAACATATAAACTAGCAAAATAAGCATGGCAAAGGCTATCCTTGACTTTTTTATTGAAACTAAAGAAGAAAAACACTATTCTAACTAACAGAAAGCAAAAACTAACAAAATTAAAATGACGCTCCAAGCAAAACACATATCATGTGGTGAATAAAAATATAGCTCCAAGTAAAGTTACCGATGAACGAAGACGAAAGAGGGGATGCCTTCCGGGGCATCCCCAAGCTTAGGCTCTTGGTTGTCCTTGAATATTACCTTGGGGTGCCTTGGGAATCCCCAAGCTTAGGCCCTTGCCACTCCTTATTCCATAGTCCATTGAATCTTTACCCAAAACTTGAAAACTTCAACCACACAAAACTTCAACACAAAACTCGTAAGCTCCGTTAGTATAAGAAAATAAAACCACCACTTAGGTACTTTAATGAACTCATTCTAAATTCATATTGGTGTAATATATACTGTATTCTAACTTCTCTATGGTTCATACCACTTAATACTAGCCATAGATTCATGAAAATAAGCAAACAACACATAGAAAACAGAATCTGTCAAAAACAGAACAGTCTGTAGTAATCTGTATAAAACGTATACTTCTGGAACCCCAAAAATTATGAAATAAATTTCTGGACCTGATAAATTTGTCTATTAATCATCTTCAAAAAGAATCAACCTAAAATCACTCTCCAGTAAAAATGGCAGCTAATCTCGTGAGCGCTAAAGTTTCTGTTTTTCACAGCAAGATCACATAAACTTCACCCAAGTCTTCCCAAAGGTTCTACTTGGCACTTTATTGAAACAAAAGCTATAAAACATGATTACTAAAGTAGCATAATCATGTGGACACACAAAAACAGTAAGGATAAATATTGTGTTGTCTCCCAACAAGCGCTTTTCTTTAATGCCTTTTAGCTATGCATGATGATGACAATGATGCTCACATAAAAGATAAGAATTGAAACATAACGGGAGCATCATGAAGCATATGACTAGCACATTTAAGTCTAACACACTTCCTATGCATAGGGATTTTGTGAGCAAACAACTTATGGGAACAATAATCAACTAGCATAGGATGGCACAACAAGCATAACTTCAAGATTTTCAACACATAGAGAGGAAACTTGACATTATTGCAATTCCTACAAGCATATGTTCCTCTCTCATAATAATTTTCAGAAGCATCATGACATAATTCAACAATATAACCAGCACCTAAATAATTCTTTTCATGATCTACAAGCATATAATTTTTAATACTCTCCTCATAAGCAAAATTCTTCTCATTCGGAATAGTCGGAGTATCATAAGAGACTTGAACACTAAAAATTGTTTCCACATTAAAAGAGTAATGTTCAGAAAAAGGGTAAACATAATCATGACAAGATTTGTAAATATAATCATCACTACTTTTTATAGCATAAGTTTCATCACAATAATCATCATAAGTAGCAACTTCGTTCTCATCATAATCGATTGAAACCTCTCCCAAGATAGTGGAATCACTAAATAAAGTTGACACTCTTCCAAATCCACTTTCATATTCATCACAATAAAATTCAACATCCTCCAAAATAGTGGGATCACTAATTCCTAAAGTTGACACTCTTTCGAACCCACTTTCATCAATATAATCATCATACGTAGGAGCATGCTATCATCACAACAACTTTGCATATCAAAACTTGGGATGCTAAAAATATCATCTTCACTAAACGTAGCATCCCCAAGCTTGGGACAAACATTAATTCCAGCAAATATATTCTCAAATATTTCATCCTTATCAAACATAGCTTCCCCAAGCTTGGACCCTTTCATATCATAAGCATAATCACTCTCATCATTAAAAATATGGATAGCACCAATAGTATAGCAATTATCATCATCACAAGTAGTAGTAGGAGCAACATATTTTGGGAGGGATACCTTTTTACCTTTGTTGCTCCTTTTCTTCTTTTTCTTCTTCACATTATGTGTAGGTTCAACCTTCCTCTTTGAGCTCCTTATTGATGAGATTGGTTGAATAGAGAGCTCCTCCTCGTTACCTAATTCATCATAAGAAATAATACGAGGAGATTGGGAAGCCTCTTCCATTTCATTAGTATTATCATCATCTTCCATTTGCTTTCTTTTCCTTAGGTAATTGGCAATATAAGGATTTTCAATACAATTATCCACACAAAACATATAAATCTTCTCTAGATCAAAATGAAGAATTCTATCAAGGGCAAATTCTGGAATAATCTTAGTTATACATTTAATTTCTTCATAACCCAAGAGCAAACCTAGTTCATTATGATGTGCAAGGGAAATCAAGTCATCACAATTTTTGGACACAATACGATCATGAAACAATTTGCATTGGGTACTAAAATGATCACGTTCATTGCAAAGTTCACAAGTATGGCTAAGAAAGTTTAAATTTTTAGCACATGCATCTAGCTCTTCTTGCAACAATTTGGTTTCTAAGTTCTTATGCTTCTTGCAATATCTATCTTCCCTATTTGGTGTGTACTTACAAACCCAATGCACTCCACAAAAATTGACATGTTTATAGGAGACATTTTCATCATAACTAGTGCAATCATCATTAGCATCATGGATATTCAAAGAATTCGTACTAACAACATTGCAATCATGCTCATCATTCAAAGATTTAGTGCCAACCATTTTAGAGATCTCTTCTTCTAGCACTTGAGCACAATTTTCTTTTCCATCATACTCACGAAAGATATTAAAAAGGTGAAGCGTATGAGAAAACTCAACTCCATTTTTTTGTAGTTTTATTTTATAAAATAAACTAGTGCTAAAACAAGAAACAAAAAGATTCAGTTGCAAGATCTAAAGATATACCTTCACTTACCTAGCCTCCCCGGCAACGGCGCCAGAAAAGAGCTTGATGTCTACTACACAACCTTCTTCTTGTAGACGTTGTTGGGCCTGCAAGTGCACAGGTTTGTAGGACAGTAGCAAATTTCCCTCAAGTGGATGACCTAAGGTTTATCAATCCGTAGGAGGCATACGATGAAGATGGTCTCTCTCAAACAACCCTGCAACCAAATAACAAAGAGTCTCTTGTGTCCCCAACACACCCAATACAATGGTAAATTGTATAGGTGCACTAGTTCGGCGAAGAGATGAAGATACAAGTGCAAAATAGATAGTAGATATAGGTTTTTGTAATCTGAAATAATAAAAACAGCAAGGTAGCGAGCGGTAAAAGTGAGCATAAATGGTATTGCAATGGTAGGAAACAAGGCCTAGGGTTCATACTTTCACTAGTGTAAGTTCTCTCAACAATAATAACATAGATAGAACATATGACAAGCCCTCAACATGCAACAAAGAGTCACTCCAAAGACACTAATAGCGGAGAACAAACATAGAGATTATGGTCGGGTACGAAACCACCACAAAGCTATTCTTTTGGATCGATCTATAAAAGAGTTCGTACTAGAATAACACCTTAAGATACAAATCAACCAAAACCCTAATGTCACCTAGATACTCCATTATCACCTCAAGTATCCGTGGGCATGATTATACGATATGCATCACACAATCTCAGATTCATCCAACCATCATAAAAGTACTTCGAAGAGTGCCCCAAAGCTACTACCGGAGAGTCAAGAACGTGTGCCAACCCCTATGCATAGGTTCCCAAGTGTCACGAAACCCGCAAGTTGATCACCAAAACATACATCAAGTGGATCAATAGAATAACCCATTGTCACCACGGTTATCCTACGCAAGACATACATCAAGTGTTCATAAAACACTCAATCCGATAAAATAACTTCAAAGGGGAAACTCAATTCATCACAAGAGAGTAGAGGGGGAGAAACATCATAAGATCCAACTACAATAGCAAAGCTCGGGATACATCAAGATCGTGCCATAGAGGAACACGAGAGAGAACACGAGAGAGAGAGAGAGATCAAACACATAGCTACTGGTACATACCCTCAGCCCCGAGGGTGAACTACTCCCTGCTCGTCATGGATAGCGCCGGGATGATGAAGATGGCCTCCGGTGATGGGATCCCCCTCCGGCAGGGTGCCGGAACAGGGCCCCGATTGGTTTTTGGTGGCTACAGAGGCTTGCGGCGGCGGAACTCCCGATCTACCTTCTGTTCTGGAAGTTTTAGGGTACGTAGGTATATATGGGTGCAGGGGGTACGTCGGTGGACCCTCGGAGTGCTCACAAGGTAGGGGGCGCGCCCAGGGGGGAGGGGCGCGCCCCCCACCCTCATGGGAAGCCCGAGAATCCCCTGACGTGCACTCCAAGCCCAACAGATTGGTTTCCTTCCAAAATTAACTTCTCCAGTTGATTTCGTTCCATTTTGACTCCGTCTGATATTCCTTTTCCTCGAAACACTGAAATAGGCATAAAACAGCAAATCTGGGTTGGGCCTCCGATTAATAGGTTAGTCCCAAAAATAATATAAAAGTGGATAATAAAGCCCAATATTGCCTAAAACAGTAGATAAAGTAGCATGGAGCAATCAAAAATTATAGATACGTTGGAGACGTATCACCCCCCAAGGAGGAAAAATGACATCTACATACGCCATGTCGTATAGGCTTTCACCCGGAGCCACCTCGCCGAGCACGCACACGCAAACCACGATGCAGCACCACGATCCGCAAGCCCGATGTCCCACACACCTGCTGCGCGACAACGACGCTAGCATCACGCATGAGCCGTCATCCTCACCGCCAGCTACCGTCGGCGAGCTGAAGCCAGCCAAACCGGCCAGATCTGGCGCCCACCACTGCACTCCGACGGAGACCACTAAGCTTCACGAGAGCAGGGAGGAGGGTTGCCACCACACCCCCACACGCCGGAGAGACATCCAACCGAAGCCTCTGGAGTCGCCGACGTCGCCAGAAGCGCTGCGAGGGAGGCGACAGGTCGCCCACCGTGCAGCCAAGGGAGGCTGAGCCTCCCCACCACCCACCACGCTACCAGCCATGTCGGGCCAGCAGGACGGCCAGGATTGCAACACCAAGCCGGGGAGGGGGCCGCCACCCCGACTCATCCCGCCAAGTAGAAAATATAGGCCGAAGCCCGCGTGTCCCACCACAGCTGCCGCTCCGCCAGAAGGGCCACCTCCGAGCAACCGCCCACCCGCACCCCCATACGCCGGATCCGCGCAGCTAGAAGCCGCTGGACCACCATCAAGGGTCGCCGAAGAAGCCACCAACCCGCAAAACCTGAGACCCCACCACCACCTGCACGCCGCGAGAACGAATCCCGCCGCCGCCGGCCAACGAGGGGCTTTGCCCTCGGGCTTGCGCTGGCGACATCTAGGAGATGGGATGGGATGGGGGAGCGGGGGCGCCGGCGCTGGGTTTTTCGCCCGTGCCGCCATGAGGAGCAACGCGGGGGCAGGCTGTTTTTTTTGTTCTCACACCGTCACACGCACACACTACTCAACTCGAAGTATAAATTCTAAATATTTAGCTGAAACTGTGCCACTTAGGCCCCACTTGGGATGGATGCAAATTTATACACCTGTATTTATTTTATAAGTGTATATTACCAGCCACAGACTGATTTCCGACTGAAACAAAATGACGCGTAGAGATGTGTATCCTAAACCGGCGGAATACGAGTGAAAACGCTAAACCAAGCAGGGCCTTACATGCTTACAACATAAACGAGGTCTCGGGGACAGCAACAAACTCAAGTGAACTGAACTGGTTTTAGACGTGACATGTATGGTCAGACTAGATGAGATGCGTCTCTGGTGCACCATGGAGGAGAGGGAGAGCAAATGCAGAGCTTACTCACCGATCTAGAGTAGGTGCTCCAGTTGACGCCATCTCATGTGAAAAATCACAAAACTGGCCCTTTGGCCAAAGTTCAGCACAAAATGGCCCTCTTTAGAAAATATTTCATAAAATGGCCCTACCCGCATGACGCCCGCGCCCAAGGCGCCATGCTAGATACCATAACGCCCCGGTCAAAGGTGCCATGCTCCTCGGCACTGACTGCCACATAAGTCTGGCCTTGGGCCCATGACGCCTCGGCCCAGGGCGCCATGGGCTGCACCACGACGCCCCGGCCTGGGGCGCCATGCCCCTTCACCATATCGCGCCCGAGTCCTCCCTCTCTGTTCGTTCTTTCCCCTCTCTGCTTTTTCCTCCACACCCATGGCGCCCCTCAAATCACCGCTCCCTCTCCCCACTCAAATGCTGCGGATCTGAGACAAAAATTGGTGGATCTGGTTGCCCTTCGAATCCTCAAGGTATTCTCCTCCCTTCCCCCTCTTTCCATTGGTTGAAATCTCTGCATTTGATTGATTTTGGTGAAACCCTAGTTCATCCTTTTCTTGAAATGGATAGTGGATTTTGGTGTGATAATGTAGGGATTAGTGTGATTTAGGATATGTATGGCTTAGAATATGTATGACATAGGATTTTTATGAAAGTGCTATGAATTTGGTTAGGATATGTATGCACATATATGGTGTATGGAAGAATTAGTGCAAATATATGGTGTATGGTATTGTAGAAAATTGTATGCACATATATGGTGTATGGAAGAAAAATTAGTGTAGAAATTTTGCACATGTATGTATGTTTTTGCACTAGTGCAGATATTTGCAAATGACAACGGGGCTTACCATATACATTTGTAATTTGCAGGATGGCCTCTCTTATCAATCCATCATACGATCAATTGCATCGTGGATGGTTCATGGCAGAAGAAGCAAGGGTTTTTGATCAGCTTCACCCGAGGTCTGGTTCGGTTCATGACAAGATGGAGTATGACAAGCGATACACGGAGTATATCTGGAAGAGTGGGCTTCTCCCTTTCATCTCACTCGTGTCTTGCTCTATGCCGAAGATGAACCCTTGTGCGATCATGGCACTCGTTGATCGATGGCTCCCAGAGACACATACTTTTCACTTCTATGCTGGGGAGATGACAGTCACTTTGCAAGAAGTGTCTCTGATCACTGGACTTCCCATCAAAGGACATCCTATTTGTTTTAGCACAGATTCTGATGGATGGCATGAGATTATGGATGGACTCATAGGGAGGGAGCCAGGGGTACAAGGGAAGTCCACCGGTGCAAGTTATCATTGGATTACTGAACACTTTGGGGAATGGCCGGCTGATGCGGACGATGAAACAGTGCAACAGTATACCAGGGCATACTTGTGGTATGTAGTCACTTGGACTCTTTTCTCTGACAGACTGGTGTGAACGCTTCCTTTATGTGGCTTAAGCTGTTTGCTGGGTGGGAGCATGGACTCAGTTGTGGTACGGCAGCGCTGGCTTATTTGTATCGTCAGGTAAGTAGTTTTGCATATAGTACATGCCAGGATTTTCTACCGACATTGCTTTCAACACCATCGCGAGGCGGTTGTATGATTCTTCCCAACCACCATACAATATCTCAAAGGCAGCTTGCTTGGCCTTCCATGCGTTCCCATACTTCACCTCATACCCAAAAACCTCCTTCACCATCTCCATCAAAGCCCAAATGGGATATGTTGGGAGTATATTTATGGGGGCTGAAAATCGATATGCATTAAATTTCAAGGTCAATTGACGGTGATCATCCTTTACATTAGCATCATGAATATCCTTGCCACTACACCGATGGTGAAACATGGAACTTGTAATCTTCCATTGTGGCCCGCCTTTGACACATCTTGCACGGATAACCCAAGGGCAATGATTCTTGTGTTCATTACATCTGACCACATAACACACTTTCGAGTTTGACTTCTCCACAAATAATGGCCGATGAAACTTGACCGCGTAGTCCTTGGCCCATATTGAAGTTCTGCCAAGATTTCAAAGATTGTTCCTTCACTAACACCATACACACTTGCTTTGGTATCTCGCTTTGAAGTTAAACCTGGTGCAAGAATTTTACTTGTCCCACCATCAACAATTGCCTTATCGGCTAGCCTTAGATCACAAAACAATGATGTCTTGTGACTACGGCCTATTACCTTCTTGAAAGCATTGGCTTCTTTAGCCGTCAAACCATCCTCATCTATTTCTTCATCTGGGCCTTCATCCTCCGAGTCCCACGCATAGGACCTACTGTATGGAATCTCATGGTCCATGTCCTCTTCCGTGCAATTTGCCTCAACATCACCAACATAATGGTCATGAAGATAAGCCTCCGATTCATCACCCTCAAACTCACCACCATCCAGGTGCAAGTATTCTGTGACGCCCCCGATTCAGATCGTACACTAATCATACACGCAAAGGTGTACGATCAAGATCAGGGACTCACGGGAAGATATCACAACACAACTCTACAAATAAAATAAGTCATACAAGCATCATAATACAAGCCAGGGGCCTCGAGGGCTCGAATACAAGTGCTCGATCATAGACGAGTCAGCGGAAGCAACAATATCTGAGTACAGACATAAGTTAAACAAGTTGCCATAAGATGGCTAGCACACAAACTGGGATACAGATCGAATGAGGCGCAGGCCTCCTGCCTGGGATCCTCCTAACTACTCCTGGTCGTCGTAGCGGGCTACACGTAGCAGTAGGCACCTCCGGGGTAGTAGTCGTCGTCGACGGCGGCGTCTGGCTCCAGGGCTCCAGCATCTGGTTGCGACAACCAGGTAGAAGGGAAAAGGGGAAAAGAGGGAGAAAAGCAACCGTGAGTACTCATCCAAAGTACTCGCAAGCAAGGAGCTACACTACATATGCATGGGTATATGTGTAAAGGGCCATATCGGTGGACTGAACTGCAGAATGCTAGAATAAGAGGGGGATAGCTAATCCTGTCGAAGACTACGCTTCTGGCAGCCTCCGTCTTGCAGCATGTAGAAGAGAGTAGATTGAAGTCCTCCAAGTAGCATCTCCAAGTAGCATCTCCAGTATCATCTCCAAGTAGCAACTCCAGGTAGCATCGCATAGCATAACCTACCCGGCGATCCTCTCCTCGTCGCCCTGTAGAAAAGCGATCACCGGGTTGTCTGTGGAACTTGGAAGGGTGTGTTTTATTAAGTATCCGGTTCTAGTTGTCATAAGGTCAAGGTACAACTCCAAGTCGTCCTGTTACCGAAGATCACGGCTATTCGAATAGATTAACTTCCCTGCAGGGGTGCACCAACTTACCCAGCACGCTTGATCCCATTTGGCCGGACACACTTTCCTGGGTCATGCCCGGCCGCGGAAGATCAACACATCGCAGCCCCACCTAGGCAAAACAGAGAGGCCAGCACGCCGGTCTAAACCTAAGCGCACAGGGGTCTGGGCCCATCGCCCATAGCACACCTGCACGTTGCGAGGGCGGCCGGAAGCAGACCTAGCCTAGCAGGTGTTCCAGTCCAATCCGGCGCGCGCCGCTCCGTAGCTGATGTCTGAAGTGCTTCGGCTGATACCACGACGTCGGGATACCCATAACTACTCCCACGTAGATGGTTAGTGCGTATAGGCTTGTAGCCAACTCAGATCAAATACCAAGATCTCGTTAAGCGTGTTAAGTATCCGCGAACACCGAACAGGGCCAGGCCCACCTCTCTCCTAGGCGGTCTCAACCTGCCCTGTCGCTCCGCCACAAAGATCCACACAGAGGGCCGTCGGGACAAAGGTCCTTTCAGCCCCCAATCCGTGAATCACTCGCGGGTACTCTTCGAGCTGACCCGACTTTAGTCACCATCTGTATAGTATGTATGTATGTATAGTATATACCCGTGATCACCTCCCGAGTGATCACGGCCCAATAGTATAGCAAGGCAGACTGACAAGAATGTAGGGCCAATGATGATAAACTAGCATCCTATACTAAGCATTTAGGATTGCAGGTAAGGTATCAACAGATGTAGCAACAATGTCAGGCTATGCATCAGAATAGGATCAACGGAAAGCAGTAACAGGCTACACTACTCTAATGCAAGCAGTATAGAAGAGAATAGGCAATATCTGGTGATCAAAGGGGGGGGGCTTTCCTGGTTGCTCTGGCAAGAGAGAGGGGTCGTCAACACCGTAGTCGATCACAGGGGGTACCGGCAGCGGCCTCGGGGTCTACCGGAAAAAGTAACGGAGGGGGAACATAATAAATAACAGAGCAATCAAAGCATAACATGACAAATACGGTGCTAGAGGTGATCTAACGCAGGGGTAGGTGATACCGGTGAAGGGGGAAAACATCCGGGAAAATATCCCCGGTGTTTCGCGTTTTCGGGCAAAGGAGCCGGAGGGGGAAAGTTGCGAGTTCGATAGGTTAGGGGGGGTGTGTCGGACGAACGGGTTGCATATCCGGAATCATCTCATCGTTCTGAGCAACTTTCATGTTGAAAATATTTTAATCCGAGTTACGGATTAAAAGATATGATTTTCTAAAGACTTTATTAATTTCTGAAATTTAATTAATTATTTAATTAATTCGAAAATGATTTAATGACATCAGCATTTTATTAACAGATTAATTAAACTAATCATAATTAATTAGGGGGGTGGGCCCCACTGTCATTGTTTGATTAATTAACTATCAGTTAATTAGGTTAATCTAATTGTGATTAATTAACTTAAATAATTTGTTAATTAATTAATTAATTTAATTATTATTATCTATTTATTTATTTTTATTATTGTTTTTTTAATTCTTTTTTTTATTAAAACGTTATCTGGGCGGGGCCCATGTGTCATAGGGCCATAGGGGCCTTTGCGGGTATGCGGTTTACGGGCGCAACCCGAACAGGCGGGGGCGCTGGGCGCGGGCGTAACGGGCGACGGGCGCCCGTAACCTGCCCAGGGCGGGGCGTGGCCGTGGCCATGGCGGGGGCTGCCGCAGCGGGGCACGAGGGCCACGGTGGGCGGAGGTGGACAGGGGCAGCGGCAGCGGGCGTGCACACGGTGACGAACGACGGCGGCCCGAGGCAGCAGCAACAACCACGCAGCAGCGGCAGGAAGAGGAGAAGGCCAGGGCGGAGCACAGCGAGGGGAAGGAGGCCGCGGCAGGCGAGGGGCGCGCGCGCATGCGCGGCAGGCGTTGAGGGCGCGAGCGCCGCGGGGTTGGCCGGGTGCGGCTGGCCGCGGGCGACGTCCGGTGGTGGAGCCGAGCGCGGGGAGTGGGCGCGACCACGGCAGAGAGAGAGGAGGAAGGGGAAGCTCACAGAGGAGTAGTAGGGCACGGGCAGTGGGCTCGGGGAGGCTCGGGGTGGTCGACGGGGACGACGTCGCGGAGCGGGAGGCAGGCCGGCGGGGTAGAACGACGAGGTGGAGGCGGCGGCGGCCCGACGAGGTGCGACGGCGGCGGGGCCGGGCGAAGCGCGGCATCGGGCACCGAGGGCGACGGGATCGGGCAGCGCCGGGGTCGGGCCTCTCCCCGATCCAGATGTGATCGAGAGGAGAGGGGGAGGAGTGGAGTA